>NC_072853.1:104570129-104870129 GCF_028858705.1 Grus americana
TGTTTTGCTTGAAAGAGAAATTGTGATATTTCTGCTGTGTGTGTACCTGCAGTCTGGAGTCTCTTCAAGGCTGTGATTTGGTCCTTGGCCGTTGGTTATGACAAACAGATGTCTTGTGGGTTTCTCTGTGTGTGACCTCTGGATATGGACTGCCATTGTAGTTTTTCTTCTTTCACTTTGTGTGTCATACTTGATTTCACACCTTTCTATCTCCGTTCATGGTCAATGATTCCCATAGATGGAGTTTGCATTCTCAGTTAATGCTAGCTGTCTTATTTTTAATGCTGCCACCTTCTCATATTGCCAGCAGAAAATGCTAGCAGATATCCATACATCCATGTTTTCTCCCTGTCTTCCGGATCACTAAAACAACCCCTCCCATATACATACACTTTTTTTTCTTACCTGAATATATCTGACCTCTCAGGAGAGTTCACTATCATTAAGCTGTCACTGGGTTCAGAAATTGCTTTCATGCTTATATAGAATCATAGAATGGTTGGAAGGGACCTTAAAGATATGTGATTTGACATGGCAAAAATTCTTACCCTGTAAAATCCTTTGCAAAACTGGAACATTGCTGTTGTAAAACCATCTGACAATGATATTTTTATCATACTGTCCCAATAAGAAAATGTGTTGGTTTTCAATTCTGTGCTATTAAACTCTAAAGGAAAGTCCCACATTGGATTATATGAGACTGATGCTCTGGCTTTCCTAGTAGTAATTTTGGAAGCAATGAGCTACTACCACAGTCCCCAAATACATCAAGCCATGTCACTTAATGCTTAAATTATGTTTCAGAAATAGCTATGCAAAGACACTTCTTATGGTACTAAATGGTATTAATACTTTTCTCTCAAAAAAACCCCAAACCAATCTGTAACTGGAAGTAGTTACTAGGATGGTAGGGGGAAATGTCCTGGAGCTGGAGGGAAGCTGAGTACCTCAGCTATTAGCTAGTGCTTTCAAAATTTTTTGGCCGTGAAATATGACTAAACTTTCTGTGTCTTGGCAGTATGTTCATTAACAAACAGTTGCAGTGCCTGAGTAATAGAGTGAATATGCTCTATGTGAATTAAAGGTTGCTTTTTTCCATCCTTTTCCCTTCATTTTTCTTGTCTTCATTCAGTGACTTTTTTTCTTTATACTGAACAGTGTAACTTCTGAATTAGGATGGGGGTTTGGTCAGAGGCCTCACTGGAACAGAGTGTTCCAGACATCTTTCCCTATAGGAACAAGCAATACAATGTTCAAATTGCACTTGTTGTTTTACTTGAGCTTCATAATGATTTAAAAACATGTCCCCACAATATGCACCCTTTGCCTTGCCACCATCTTGCATTGTTCTTTTCATGCTGCTCTGATGTGAATTGGTCAAACATAAGTGAAATAGCCATTTTGGTACCTATAAGCATCCTGCCTGGGAATTAAAAAACCCTCATAATATTAGACATTGTAAAGATATGGAGCTAGGTTTTTTGCTGAAACATCACAAAATCCCAGGAGGTAAACAAGAAAGAAATTCTAGGAAAGTTGGCAGCACATAAAAGTGGGGTTTTTTTAAATGTAATTTGAAGGAAAAACTGAGAGGAGAAAAACTTTTGGATGATATGTTGCTAGAAAGAAGCATGGATCCTCATTGTTCTTGCATAATAATGAGTTGAATTCAGTTATTATTCTGTTCCTTGTGCAATGGTGTGTTGGGTTGCGTGGCAAGGTTTTGGTAGCGGGGGGGCTACAGGGGTGCCAGAACCAGGACAAATGGTTTACTTTCAAGGTCCAATTCAGTTCTTAATGAAAGCATAATTTAAGCTCTAGTATCTTGAGACTTAATGAGTTAAGATCTTACTATATCAAGTCCTATTTAATAATGCCATTCTTTGACCTCTCATAGTTGTGTTTGAATTTTGTCTGATTTGAGTAAGATGTCATATCATATAATCATATAACATCTAGTCCTTAGTAAGATACTGAGTTTTTCTGTTCTGAGTCTCATTAATAAAAATAGCACTGTCTTATGTAACTCTTTGATTTCTACTGTGGAGATTTCATTTTTCTTTCCTCTATCAAATGCCACATCCTGTTCTTGGTTAACTCAAGAACTTGGTCTCATCAAAAGAGGTAACTTGTCTTCCCTGAATGTCAACACAGTCAAAACATAGGTATTGCATGTGGAGAGAAAGCAGTAAGGAAGGTTACTGGCTATCAAAAGCCTGAGGGGACTTGGTGCTAACACAAAAGTTCACTGAGTTATGTCTCTCTTCCTGTCTCTGTCATGTATTGATACAAATTCAGGTTAATAATATAACAGAAGTCCTGAAAAAGCTAATAATCTGAAAGCTGTCCGTGAGAATCTTTTTCTTTTCATACTGTGTTGGGTTTGCGTGGCAGGGTTTTGGTAACGGGGGGGCTACAGGGGTGGCTTCTGTGAGAAGCTGCTAGAAGCTCCCCCTGTGTCTGACAGAGCCAATGCCAGCCGGCTCCAAGACGGGCCCGCCGCTGGCCAAGGCCAAGCCAATCAGCGCCTCTGTGATAACATATTTAAGAAGTAGAAAAACACTTAGAGAGAGAGAGCTTTTGCAGCCGGAGAGAGGAGTGAGAAGATGTAAGAAACTCTGCAGACACCAAGGTCAGTGCAGAAGGAGGGGGAGGAGGAGCTCCAGGCGCCGGAGGGGAGATCCCCCTGCAGCCCGTGGAGAAGACCATGGTGAAGCAGTCTGTCCCCCTGCAGCCCATGGAGGAAGGATGAGGGGGTGTAGAGATTCCACCTGCAGCCCGTGGAGGACCCCACGCCGGAGCAGGTGGAGACACCTGAAGGAAGCTGCGGCCCGTGGGAAGCCCATGTTGGAGCAAGTTCCTGGCAGGACCGGTGGACCCGTGGAGAGGGGAGCCCACGCCAGGGCAGGTTTGCTGGCAGGACTTGTGACCCCGTGGGGGACCCCACGCTGGAGCAGTTTGCTCCTGAAGGTCTGCACCCCGTGAGAGGGACTCCATGCTGGAGCAGGGGAACGATGAGAGGAGTCCTCCCCCTGAGGATGAAGAAGCGGCAGAAACACCGTGAGATGAACTGACCGTAACCCCCATTCCCTGTCCCCCTGTGCCGCTGAAGGGGGGAAGGTTGAAGCCGGGAGTGAAGTTGAGCCTGGGAAGATGGGAGGGGTGGGGGGAAGTGTTTTAAGAGTTGATTTTATTTTCTCATTCCTCTACTCTGTTTTGCCTAGTAATAAATTAGATGAATTCCCTCTCTAAGTTCGGTCTGTTTTGCTCGTGATGATAATTAGTGAGTGATCTCTCCCTGTCCTTATCTCGACCCACAAGCATTTTGTGATACCTTTTCTCCCCTGTCTAGTGAATGAGGGGAGTGAGAGAGCGGCTCTGGTGGGCACCTGGCCTCCAGCCAGGCTCAACCCACCACACATACTTACAAAAAATTTTGTATAGTTTCATGGATTAACTGCTTGGGATCAAATGCATTCACTTTTGCTTAGAGGACATTTGGCTGTGCAGTATTGGCCTTGCCAGCAGTCACGGCTCGTGATGGTATTCTAGCTTCCTTTCAACAGTGTTTGTGTTGGATGTTGTTTCATTGTATGTAGACTAGTCTCCTTTTTAACCAAGTATTTTCACACTGCTGGGGAGAGTGAATCAAAATAAACCTAGATGCTGTTGTTTGGGGGGGGGTTCTGGGACATGAATGAGATGTGTCAGCTCATATGGGATTGCTGGTGAGCTCTAGAAGGATGCCCTATCTGTATTTCCTACTTTTCTTTCCCTGGGTTATCAAGCAATGAGTTCGTGTGTGCTGCTTTAACTGGCAGAGAAAGCACAGGTGATGTCGGTTCTTTGCCCTGTCTTCTCAGCTGTAATGCCTTTGCCATAAACCTCTGCACTTCAACAGCAGAAAGAGCTTTTGAAACTCCAGCAGCTGTATCAGCTTCTTCAGCTGTCTGAAAGATACAATGCAGAGTATTATTATAAGAAAATAGCTTCTTATCACTAGCTTGTCTAGTAAGCTTGTCACAGCCTGGGGAAGACTGACAAATAATTAGCTATTGAGAACTGTTAGTAAATTTTCAGCTTTCCTTAACTGCTTTCATTTATTGGTATGAGGCTCACTTAGTGAACACTATGGCATCATCCTCTCGGATTTTCATATTTTGGATGTGCTCAGCAGCGTCCCTGGCAGCTGTGAACTGTATTAGGTTGTTACACTATGCACAGTGGTTAACAGTTTCTGCTCCCTTCCCCTATGCTCTGTGTGTGTATGTGCCTAGCCTAGTGTGTATCCTTAAGATGACAAGAACCAAAGAGATCAGCAAATAAGTGGAGCCCTCTGGAGAAGAAACCTGCATATCTGCAGAAGCCTGATTCTGAGGCATTGTTTTCCTTCTTCAGCACTAGTTTGTCCCCTACCATTTGGCTCTAAGACCTGCCTGCAGCCTTTCTTTTTTTTTTGCTGCCTATTTCTTACATCTTTCTGTACTTTGGCTAACTTCTGTGCTGCTGTCACTCACCCCTGCCATGTCCTTTAATGTCTAACTTCCACCCAAGTTGTGTGACAAATAGTGCCAGTCCTTCATGCACCTGAAAGACAGATTTCTATGTTACTAAACAACATGCTCTGTAAGTTATGTGTCATTTGTTGGATTTTTTTTTTCACAGAAGTAGACAACATTCTAAGGATAAAAGCAATACACTTGTGATAAAATGACTGTCTTTTATCCATTGTATGTGTACAGTTATTACATTATTTATGTAGAGTCCAGGGGATTGACAGCCAGAACACCTCTCTTCTTTGTATGATACCAGTTAACAAGGAAAAGTTGAATTCCTCCCAGAGTGCTTGGTAGCATGTTTCTATCTCTTTTCAAACTCACATACGTGCCTGTCATGAGAAATGCATTTGCAAACTCCTTTGATGTAAGTTGGGGCATGCGCGTTCTTCAGGCTTCACAGAGTTTTCCAAATACTTCCTTTGTAGCTTTTTATCAGTAGCTAACCACTCCATGGATCTTTATTCTTAAACATCCAGATATAACATTATTTTTGTTCTCTTAGACTGACACCCCCCCAAACTAACCCCAAACAAGTGGATTCTGCTACTCTTTTAAGCTAATGTCATCCCTTCGTCTAAGCCCTATATAACCATCATACCTACTTTTTGCTTGGATTTTTTCTTTTCCTCATCCTCCTTAAGTCCTGTTAATCTCTTTAACCTCTTTATCTCATTATGGGGTTTGCTTTCCTTCGGAAAATTTTACCTACTACATGTTTTTGCCAAGTCATTTTCATTCTTCAGTCCCCCTCTTCATTCCCTTCCCAATACTATTTTATCTGTAGGCTCATAGCTTTTGGGTTTGCTTTTTTATTTATTTTTTTAACTTTAGATTTTATGTTAATGGCAACAAATTTTCACTGAGTGAATCAGATAGGAAGGAAATGCTACAAAAATAAAGCCAAGAGGAGAAAAAGGTTAACTTCAAATATAGGAGAGGAGTTTTCATGAGGGAAGCCTAAAATACTTAGGTTAAAATAAAGCCTTATAAAGATATCAAGTGCTGGTTTAGTGAGCTGCTGAAGTCCTCTTGCTTCAGATTTTCAGAGCATGGCAGTTCACAAACTGTCACCATTTCAGATACTTAGAATGAACTAGGTGCAGTCTGTTTTACACTTGCTCAGTAACAAGACAAAAAGCACCTGGAGGGAAACTGGCATTTCCAGGTTCAGCTCCTGAGTGAATGATGTATGTTCTGCCCTTGCTGCCCAATCCCTGACTCCAGAGAGGTTTCTGTAAGTCGTGACTATTGCCGTGCTACAGAGAGAGCATTTTGCACTGCATTTTGCATTGTCCCTCTCTTGTTGCTTTGCTCTCCTGGAACAATGAGAAAACTGATGATGGCATTGCTTTCTGATTGTGGGGTATATGAAGCCATTCAGTCCAACTCCTTATGTCCGACTTGGCCAAGATGCTAGAAGTTATATTTATATAGTGATTGTGAAGATCATCTAGATGTCATCTTTGTCGGTCCTAATCTTTCCTTCAAGGGAATCCACTTCTGGTAAATGGCCAGGCACTCAAAGGTACCTGTATTCCAGAAGTGACCACTACCTTAGCTGAAGATCTCTGTTGTATCTTCTTCCTAGGATCATTTTTCTGAGGATATCTTCTGGAAGGATATCTTCTTTCCTAACAATTTGCCAATTTACTCCTGTTTGCATCAACATCCAGCTGTCTAATTTCAGTATCCCAGTTCTACCCATTAATTGGGCAGAAGTCTCTGATGCAAGGTGATACCTCAAGTTTTGTTTTCTTAATTGTTTTTTACAACCACCTTTAGAGCTATTGGATAGTGTAGTGCAAAGAACCAGATGGACTGCATCACAGTATCTTTCCTCCCCCCTCCCTTCTCCCTTCAGCTATACTTGTCAAATTTTTACACAAGTCTCTGCTTTGGGTTAGTCATACATTGTTCCGTTTTATTCAAGAAACTGTGTTCTCTTTTTTGTTTGTGTTTTTTTGCATTGAATATCTAAATTTTATAATTTTGTTCTTGACTGGTATATAATAAGAAAGACATCTTCACAGGATATGTTAAATACGCCATTAGGTTGTAAGGTTCTAGCAGCCTGGTTAGCCTACCTAGGGACCTAGCTTTAGTTTGGGACTTTTCTTTGGCAGTGAATTGCGGGGCTGATGAGCAGTAAAAATGCTGAGCTGTGTAGCCAAAGAGAGCAGAAAGTGAAAATTGTAAACCACAAAAAGAAAAAAATAAGCTACCAGCCCCATGGCATAATCTGCTTCTTGATTAAACAGATTAGCTTTGGACTTTGTGCTGGTAACGTTACAGCAGACATTCTTGGAAAAAAGACTACTTCTGTTAGATGAGTGATGTATTTTGCAGAGACCAGTATAAACCTTTTTTGCTTCAAGGAATTTCTGTGGTACCTTTTCACTGTCAACACATACAGTACAAATACCACTAACCATTGCTATTAATGTACATTATGCTTGTGGACTAAATCAAGAAGACTTAGTGTATTATCACGAATAGCAAGAAAAGAATAAATGTCAGTTCTACTAAATGAACAGGACTCAATGCTTTGGGAAATACCAGAGTTATAATCATAAAGTTGCTGCTGTAAAGTGGTAAATTAAAAAAAAATTATTTGAAAATCAGGGAGTTTCAGCTGTAGTTAGTTTTTAGTATGGCAGATTGCTCTTGGAAAAAAAAGTAAAAAATTCTGGGCAAGTTGAACAAGATCTATCTATTATTTCTCTTAAAAAAATAAAAAATGAAACACTTCTCATTTCCCTTTTTTTTGATTGTCAGGATAAAGTAGAAACAACTGAAGTCCTAAGTCTGGTCTGAACATCATTAGGAAATATGTCTTTCTTAGGGTTTGGGGTAAAAAGTCTGACTTATGGTCTGTTCTCAATGTTATCCTGACACCTTTATATGATTAATTTGAATAATTTAAATGTTTAATTCTGATAATTCAGGAGTGTTTCTTATTATTTATCTTATCCATCCCACATGGATGTAGGAACAGTAATGGCAAATCAGAAATTGCCTGATTAAACTTACTGTGCCAGTAAGTCAGAAACTACAACAAATAAGCCACTTGGGCATTCTGTTGCCAGCACAATCCTTCATTCTGTCTTCTGAATGAATGAGACTGCCTTGGGAAAGAAATAAATATAAGGAGTGCCAAGAATCCTGTTTGTTCTGGTTTACAAGAGATGATGTTGAGTTTTACTTGACTGCTCGGTTGACTGAGACACCCAAGTCCGTGGTGAATTTAGACTAAATAAACCTTACAAACAAAACTCCTTATACAAGAGTTTATGCAAAAACATTTGTTGGACTCCAACCTCTAGTTATGCTGTCTTCACACCTTTATTAGACTTTCTATACTCCTTAGATTTGTAGATAGATGACAACTTCCACAGCAACAGTCCTGGTTAGTGATTGTACTGTCAACCTCTCTGGCATGCTAACAAGAATAGAAGCTTCTGTGAGTATTTTTTATGTTTTGGTTTTCCTCTTCAATCTAAGAAAATTGAAAGGAAAAGTGACCCTTGGGATGGGAGTATGGCATGACTTTTGGTAGCTCAGAGATTAAGACAGAAAACTGTTATGTTGGAGACTTCGCTGTATTAACAGTGAACTGTAATAGTGCTATGGAGATAAAGCTTTTTAATATTGGTCAAGGATTTTGTGTATTGTATATGTGGAGTGTATTTGTATCGCTTTTCAGCTAAAATTGTAGACAACTGTTAATCCAAATAGTTTTCAAGTCCAAATAACACAAGTATTAATTTGCAATGTGAAAACATACTGTTGCATTGTTCTAATCTTGTGAACACAGGACACTGTTGGCAGTATTATTTGCAAATGAAAACTGCATCACTTGCTGCTGCAATCTACTTTGGGCCAATGTTTGATCTCTTACGCTTTGTCAGCTATGCTGATGTGCAGGCTCAGAACTGAAGTTTTTACATATGTGAGCTTAGGCTCCCAAAAGCAAACTGAGGAATTCAAGCTTTAGTTCAGAATTGCCCCATTTAGAGTGGTTACATGTGGAAGGACCCATCAAGGAAGGGGAAGTGATGGGAAGCTTCCTAAAATTCTTCTGAGAGTGTTCAGTCTGTTCCCACATGTAGGTATAGATACAAGCAACTTTCATGAGTGTACCATGAATATACTTTTTCCTCCACTGAAGGATGATGCATTAGAGTAAATCTGTTTGTTCTAAGAAGCACAGCTTAAAATAGAATGGCACGTAAGAATGTATCCTTCCTAAACATAAAGGTTTCTTTGTGTCATAATAAAGTACACGACTTTAAAAATTTGTTATTAGTGTCCCTCATATATATTTTTGTTCTTTTCATTGAGGTGGCCAACCTTATGATGTCTGTTTTTGTAAAAGCCCTTTTTTCCCCCCACTTTCTCTCTGTTGTTACTAATTTCCGCTTTGTCATGTTTTCTGTACAGATAGTTTTCATTTGCATTTCCAGTGTCCAATTGTGTCATGTCACATATTCCTTCTATTCCATTCATCTTTTTTCTTTTTCCTTTCTTTTTTAATATACAGTATTTTATCTTCTTTCTAGGTCTGTCTTAACTGAGAGATTGCCCTTGGCATACTTAATTGTAGTTTGAACTTGTAACACTTGGAAAATGAAAGTTAATATATTTGTTTTGTTATTCCCATGGAAACAAGATATTTATAATGAGCTTCTAAAAACAAGTTACAAATACACAAAGAAGCTGATTCTTTGTAGCAATTGCTTAATAGCAACAAACTGGTTCCTTTGGGGGTTTTAGTTGTTTTTCTTGTTGGTTGTTTTCTCTCTTTTCTCTCTCGTTTTCTCTCTTTTCTCTCTCTCGTTTTCTCTCTTTTCTCTCTCTCGTTTTCTCTCTTTTCTCTCTCTCGTTTTCTCTCTTTTCTCTCTCTCGTTTTCTCTCTTTTCTCTCTCTCGTTTTCTCTCTTTTCTCTCTCTCGTTTTCTCTCTTTTCTCTCTCTCGTTTTCTCTCTTTTCTCTCTCTCGTTTTCTCTCTTTTCTCTCTCTCGTTTTCTCTCTTTTCTCTCTCTCGTTTTCTCTCTTTTCTCTCTCTCGTTTTCTCTCTTTTCTCTCTCTCGTTTTCTCTCTTTTCTCTCTCTCGTTTTCTCTCTTTTCTCTCTCTCGTTTTCTCTCTTTTCTCTCTCTCGTTTTCTCTCTTTTCTCTCTCTCGTTTTCTCTCTTTTCTCTCTCTCGTTTTCTCTCTTTTCTCTCTCTCGTTTTCTCTCTTTTCTCTCTCTCGTTTTCTCTCTTTTCTCTCTCTCGTTTTCTCTCTTTTCAGCTTCCTGACCTCTGAAAAGCTGGTATCAGGAAGGGGCTCCCTGAATGTGAACAGAGCATTAAAAATGGTGGAAATAAACTGAGAGTATGACTACCTTGTGTGTCATGCAGTGTTCATAGTATTATCATTTGTCATAGAATCATAGAATAATTTGGGTTGGAAGAGACCTTTAAAGGTCATCTAGTCAACCCCTTCCACAATGAGCAGGGACATCTTCAACTAGATCACCTGTCTTGGAGCTCTGTCTGACCTAACTTGAATGTTTCCAGGGACAGGGCATCTGCTATCTCTCTGGGCAACCTGTTCCAGTGTTTCACCACCCTCATCTTAAAAAATTTCTTCCTTGCATCTAGTCTGAATCTCCTCTCTTAGTTTAAAATCATTACCCCTTGTCCTATCACAACAGGCACTGCTAAAAGGTTGGTCCCCATCTTTCTTATAAGCCTCCTTTAAGTACTGAAAGACTTCATTCAATAAGGTCTCCCCAGAGCCGTCTCTTCTCCAGGCTGACCAACCCCAACTCTCTCAGCCTGTCCTCATAGGAGAGGTGCTCCAGCCCTCTGATCATCTTCGTGGCCTCCTCTGGACCCGCTCCAACAAGTCCATGTCTTTCCTGTGCTGAGGGTCCCAGAGCTGGACACAATACTCCAGAGTCTCACCAGAGCAAAATAGAGGGGCAGAATTACTTCCCTTGACCTGATGGCCACACTTCTTTTGATGCAGCCCAGGATACAGTTGGCTTTCTGGGCTGTGAGCTCACATTGCTGGCTCATGTCTGATTTTTTCATTCACTAGTACTCCCAAGTTCCTTCTCCACAGGGCATTTTTTGGACCTGGAGGGGGCTGATCCTGAGGCTTAAGAGCATGTAAATCAAGAGTTATGTAGGTTTTTTGAGAGACTTTGCCTCTGTCATTTCTACCTCCAGTGTCACTCCAATTAATGTTTTTGCTGGTAAAGAATATCTGTCATGATGCTCATTTCTCTTTCTTTTGGGTCTGGCAACAATACTGAGTTGCTCATATATGCATCCAATTTGTGCTTACACCTTAAGTAAGAGGGAAAAACAACTAATTTCCTTTCCTGATGTTAGTGTGACAGGGAAAAGACCAATTGTGAGAGGCAGAAATGGCTATGTCTTAGACCAGAAGATGTTCTTTGTTCTCTTGGCACCCTTATTTATGTATTTATGTATTTTTCCTTTTAATACAGAATAATAAAAAAAATCATGCCCTTTTATTTGATAAGCGTGGAACCAAAAACTCTACATGTGTTAATAAAAATAGAGTCAACATGAACTTCAGTGGTTTTTGCTGAAAGTGGTCATTCTCTTTCTCATTGTGATTATCCCAACTGATGATCCAAGCTAAATGGTAGCAATACTGATTGAAGAGTTCCAGGTGATCTATGTGCCACAGAAAATGGCATTTGAAAGGTCTGTATGTTAGACTTGGCTGTGAGTCTCAGGGTGGTGTTATGCTGAAGATTTGCAGTGATTGCCAATGCCATCTTTTTCAAAATGAGAGGCAAAACAAAATGAAGTCCTGACCTCTTGAGCTAGTTGAAAGTTCTTGGATATGTTTCATCAGGAGAGGGATGTTAATCCTGTTAATGAGAATCCTGGACAAATTCCAAGTAGTTAATTGCAGTTTATTCCATGTGTCTTTCTGATTAATGAAATACTGGGTTATATTCTTCATTTCCACTGTCATGATGTTCTTTTACTAGCTAATTCCATGAGATACTCCAGCTTATGCTTCACCTAAAGCAGCCAAGGAGTTGCAAACACCAAAGATAAACAGATAAAGTTTATTTCTGACTAAAATAGGGAGTGTGAGGGATGTAGGGACTTGCTACATGTTGGGCTGTGTTGGAAATATAGGATACTAGTAATGAACAGTATGTAAAGAGTTGCGTTAGTTTCGAATTTTGTTGTGAATAACCAATTTCTCGTTTTAAAAGTCTGGGACAAAATTTCATTTTGTGTTTAATTGAAGTAAGTCACTTCCTAACTGTTGGTGTCTAAAACTGAGAAATTTCACGTTCCCCTTTCATTAGTGAAGGCACCCTCCTACTGAGGAGGATTTGACCTCTGAAGGTATCTGAGAGAAGATCAAAGGTAAGTCGATGAAAGATAAGTGAATTGCTCTTCGCAGTGGCTCTTTGTGGCGCTTGAATTAAAATTAGATTTCTATGCATAGTTTTTCTAGCCTAAGATTTCTGTTGCCAGCGCACACTTTCTCTATCCTTGCATATATTGTTTATTCCTGTATAAACAGATGCTCCTGACAGCCTGAGTTGTGGTGGGTTTGGGGTTTTTTTCCTGATTTGCTTGAAATACTCTCTAAATTGGCATAAAAAGAAATGCTTAAGTGGCAAACAAAACTCAAGTACTAGCATGTTTCCCAGCAACATGTATTCTCAAATATTTCTTTGACTTTGAGGGTTTCATAATGTTGTAAGCAATTGAAAACAACTGCTACTATTAAAGATAGCAACTTTTATTTAAGGTTACATCAGCATAAGTATCAGAACAGCTTTTTGAAAAAAATTTCTATTTGATCTGTTAAATTTTAGCTTAAAACATATGGCTAAATTTTGGTGTGTAAATTTCTGTTCTAGAGATCAGGGAATCTGTAATTTAATAATATAGGAAAAGGTGTGTGTTGTGTGTGATATAATTCATGGAAAAGAAATTTATTTATTTTTTTAATGATGAGTAATCTCATTAGTGCTGTGGTCTCATACAGGAATTTTAAAATGGGGAACACTTAAAATAGTTTCATATTAGGGAAAAGGAAGGAATAGTGTATACCTCACCACATTATCTGCTGCCTAAACTGAGTATTTTAAACACATCTCTGTAATGAATGCTGAGTTTCTTTGTAAGACTTTTATCAATTGAACCCTTTGGCCTGATGGGTGTAAAAGGTCTGCAGGAGTGACTGTGTAAATAAATGTTTGTAAAGTGTGAACTTCCCACTCTACTTTTCAGATTTTGCACTGTACACTGCTATAGCAAAATCTTCTCCACTAAAAGTAAACCTAAGCAAGTAATTTACTAGTGTGGAAATATAGATTTCCTATTAGTGAAAACAACAGTAAGTCTTCAGCTCTGAATTTCAGGGGGCAGGGATTATGAGTTTATCAGACTGCTGTATTGTGTTTTCCATGAACCTGTGAATGTTTTATGAAGGTGATGATCTAAAAAGGAAAACAGGTATTGAATTTAAATGCATCACTTTAAAATTTGTCAGGCTTTAATAGAGGAGGAATTTCAAGGTTTTAAATGCTTTTCAATAGTTTGCTTTGCACAATAGCATTATTCTTAATTTACTTGTGAATACATGTGACCTTTGAATAATATGTCATAACCAGTAATTCAAAGAGGAATAAAAAAACATTAAATAACAAAACTCACTTAAGATGCTTCAGTTCTTGTCTTTTATGCATGCACGCTTTACAAGTGTGTCCTGGGTTTGGCTAGGATAGAGTTAATTTTTACCAGAAGCTGGAACAGGACACAGCCAGGACAGGTGACCCAAACTAGCTAAAGGGGGTATTCCATACTATATGATGTCATGCTCAGCATAAAAGGGGGCTAGTCAGGGAGGGATGACGTGGCTCCAGGATGGTCCGGCTTTGGGATGGGTCTGAGCATGCAGTCTGAGTTATACAGTCATTAGGTGAGAAACTGCATTGTGTATCACCCATTTTGTATATTCTGTTATCAGTACTGTTGTTGTTATTTCCCTCTCCCTTTGCTGTCCCAGTAAACTGTCCTTATCCCAGCCCACAAGTTTTACCTTTTTCTTCCCATTCTCCTCTACATCCCACTGGGGGAAGCGGGGGGGCTGAGTGAGTGGCCATGTGGTGCTCAGCTCCCAGCTGGGGCTAAACCATGACAAAGTGATCAACCAAATGAGACTATGTTTGATTTGATGAGATGCAGGCATTCTCATAGCAGGCCAGGTCCCTTTATTTCCTTTTTATTTCTGAGCATTCATCAAAGGAAGTTTCTAAAATGCTGTCCTACTGATGTACATAAAAAAGAAAGTGATGTTCCTGGGATACGTCTATCTGACACCATAAATGAGCTGCATGGGTCATCTTGTTTTTCTGTTGTTTACTGTGATAGAGTGAAACCATTCTGCTATTCTTGGAATGCTTGTTGTGCTCTCTTGTAATTTCTTTCAATTTCTTTGTGTTTCAACAGGGGAAAGTCTTCCAGAACTATCACTTTTGACCAGTTTAAGGAAGCTCTTCAAGAACTCTCCAAGAAGCGATTTAAAGACAAGAGTGATGAGGAAGCAGTTCAAGAAATATACAAACTAATTGAAGGAAAAGCCCCAATTATATCTGGAGTAACGGTATGTTACTGATCTAATGGATGAATTGTTCTAGCTGTCCTTTGTTCTACTGCAGTGTTGCTATATTCTCCTGTGTCCCTTTACAATCCACAAATCAAGTAGTGTGCCTCTGTGGGCCTGAAGGCAAGAACTGTGCTGAGCTGAATGGGAGCAAAGATTATGCAACAGCTGAGTACTGCACTACTGTGTATTCTCATGTAGCACTATCATTGTTTCTGCTAGTACCACCTGGCAGCACAGTCAGGAAAATTCAAGGAGAGCTCTTGTGTGGTTAGAACATAGAAATGTTCATGAAGAGTGGTGTATCCAAATCAAAAAGAGTAGAAGGGAATTAAATTTAGAACCTCATTAAACAGTTCTAAGATGTTGTGTGAAATACCAAGAAGACTAAAGCAAAGACATCTTAAAATACATTTAATACACCATGTGAATCCCAGAGCACTGGAAATCTGGGAATAATGATCATGTGGTCTGGTCTTTGGTTTTTTGTTTGTTCCAAGACTGTCAGAACTATAATGTTTGGTTTTGGTTGGGTTTTTTTTTGTTTTGTTTACTATTGTCATTAAGCTTTATATCTGAAAAGAAACTTATAAAGCCTAGTGTACATAAGTTTAGTTGTCCTTTTAAATGCTCGGGTTAGGCAAGCTTTCAAGCTTTTACCCTGTAGTTTAGGAGATACTGCAGTGTTTACCATCAACTGGAATAGACCTGTCAGTTTAGTTCATCTGCTTAAAATTTGTGATCCTCCTGAATTTTGACTGTAGAGCTGTGAATGAAAATCTAGTTGTAAATAACCTTTCCAGAAATTGGTTTTGCACAAATGAACAGTGGAAATCTCAAGTGGAGAGATCTCTTGAGTTGTACAATTTGTCAGATTTTTAAAAGATTGTATTTTATTACTCTTATACTCCCATTTGAAACAAGTGGTGGTTTTGATACAGACAAAATAATGAATGTTTCCTTTTTTTCTTTCACTCATTTTAGTGAGTTTGAATAACTTGTTCATCTATTCAGGGATGCTCCCTTTGAATTGTGCACATTCTTCTAGGTCTCACTCCTGATTCCATTTTCACTATTTCAGAAGTCAGATATTGAAATGATTAATGGCTTCTAATAAGGGAACAAACTCTTTCTGTGTGGATGACAGGGTGATGAGAGCGCTTTGCAGATGCAGGGTAGTGTCATGTAGGTGCTGCAGAGGTATATGAATGTGCCAGCAGCAGGGGGAGAGGAATGGAGGAGGAATGTGAGCCAGCAGTGTGAGGCTTACCTGTACTCCTATTGTATGTGCAGTCCTGGGAAACTGGAGAAGTAGTGAAGAAATAATGGTAGAGTAGGGGGATCACGGTATTCTCTCCTGCTTGCTGGCAAAGTAAGGCGCAGGAGGCAGAGCTTAAAGGGATGGAGATTGCAGGCTGGGAGAGTGAGTGAGAGTGTGTGTGTGTGTGTATATTTTATGTTTGCTTTATCACCTGTTTTTACCAGGTGGTAAAACTGACCCGAACACTTGAAATTAAAGACATTAAAATAAATAAATACACAGCCACTCTCCTCCTAGCAACCTGGGAATGCAGATATGAAATCTATATACAAGCATTCTAATGCTTTGTTTACTTTGGGAAGTCTATGTCCTGGAAATGTCCAAGTTTGCCTTCTATATGGTTAGACAGAATTCCATGAAGCTTTTCTTAAACTGTTCTAGGATAACTCAGTCATGCCATGTAGTGTGTCAGCAGCCAGACATTGAAACTGAGTGAAATTTTGGGCTGCTTTCTAATCTGCAGTGGGAGGTGTATGTTTGGCTTGGTCACACAGGGAGGAAAACAACGAGCAAGTGATAGGGGTCAATTAAGCCATAGCTTTATTAGCTCATTTAGTAGTGATCTAGCAATAGAATACACACCTGTACGGTCATATATCTTTGACAGCTTATGATCACACATGTAAACAAAGCCTAGGGCCTTTTAGTTGCCCTCACTCCTACACAAAGGCCACAAGAGCAAGACTGAGGTTCATTCTTTTCCTGTACCAAAAGCTGCGTGCTGTAACTATGTTGAATGCATTTCTACACCTCCTGTGAAACAGATACTTGCTTTGGTCATTTCTTAAAATGAAACCAGCTGAACCTCAGTGTATATCCAACAGGGTCCCTGACATAGCAATGTAGAATAATTTCAATTCAAAGGGACCTGGGATGATCTCATTCAACCTTCTGCTCACAGGAGCGCTAACTTCAAAGGTTGATCAGGTTGATCAGGGCCCAGTCCAGTCAAATGTGCTGTGAGGTTGGTGCGGGTGGCAGTGCAGTACAGCAGCAACAACACTTTAAATGCTAGGTGATGGGTGCTCAGAGTGATGGTGATATGGGTAGGATTAAGTTTTCACAAAAAAGGACCTGTTAGGGAAAGAGCAAAGAAGCCAGAGTGCATCCCAGAGAGCACAGCAAATGAGACAGCAGTTGTTGTAGCAGGAGTGCAAAAAGGCTCAGAAATTCCACTCAAGACTTTGTGGATCTGCTCGAACACTGTACAATGGTGGTCTCAACATGCTGCAGCACATACTGTCCAGCACATGGACATCAATTAAGATGTAGTAGTAGTCCACAGGACTACCATTAGCACATCAAAGTCCTTGGCTCTAGAGGGAGGAGCCCTCTATCCAGGTCCTGTGCTGCAGAGTGCTCCTGCCTCTTCCTGGAGGTTAAGGCAGTGGTGGCCTCTTTTGTGGGAGATGTGCTTGTGGTCAAGGCCCTGAGGTTCCAGATTAAGAGGGAAGACAAAGAGGAGACTGACATGGTATTTGTGGAAAACCCAAGCTACACAAGATGAGGAAGCTGGAGACCAGGTCAACACAGAATATCAAGATGGAGAATGCTGGAAGGTCGTGACTTCTGGCAACAAGAAGTCACAGATATGTTCCATCTACAGATCTCCAATTTCAGAATAGGTATGGTATTCTGGGCAGTGGTGATGATCAACAAGACCCATCAGAGTTAGCTGAGCCCGAACTTAGTGTCTGCACGAAAGGGAAAAAGTGAGTGATAGTGTCACCCAACATTACCTGATGCTATAGGGACAGACAGGTTCTTTTAAGGGTCCTTGGTAGAATGAGAACTGGCCACAGGTTTGTAGTTATAATTAGAGCTTTATTATTATAGAAAGATTTTAGTAATCAGTGTAGCTTATTACACAGAATTTCTAGCAGTCAGGATAGCTTTCCTACTACCTAAAATTGTAGTTACCTATACTTTTCAATCACCTGGATCCCCTGCAGATCCAGTCAAATTCTTAATAATCAGTATGCAATAGAATAATCATAACCTGGACTCTGACTTTTAAAAGTACATGTGTCACTCAATCCTCATAAGAAGAATAACGACGGAGGGGTTGTCATGGTACTCTAGCCCAAGGCTCCCCCTTTCCTCTTCTATCACAGTGTGAGCATTCCCTGTATCGCAGCAGGAAGCACAAAAGCCTTAGCAGTCTGTCTGCTCTTGGATCAACTTAAAAAAAACCTTATGGGTAAGCTGATGTATTTGTACCTCTCAGTTGGGGGGTTTGGCCTATACAATTTCCATAGGTTAGTGGATTCTGAAGAGGCTGCCATACAATCACTATGCAAGCTGCAGGTGATAAAGGCTGCATGATGATCTTTCTCTTCCTGTCCATTGTCCTGCCTACATGTTGCCCTTGCTTTGACCTAGTGGCACTGCTCCCAGCCTACATCAGGCCTTAGCATGATGTTAGCCAAGATCTGAGCAAGAGTCAAGTGAACAGTCACAGGAGGCATCCCTGACGACCAAGGAATCACAGCTTTTGTCATCCAGAATAGCTTAATGTGCTATTACGCTTCTCTGTTCCGTAATGGGTGTCACCATACACTGGCAACAGTGCTGTACCAGGTATCAGGAGCAATGGGTACCAGTCACAGATAGTTACTGGAGATTCCTCTTGTTGATGATCGAGGCATGTATCTTCTGACCCTACCTGATGACTACAGAAGTCTGGGGGTTGAGAGTGAAGGGCACGGAGCTCTGGTCTTGCCTTCCCAATCCTTGCAGGGAGGAGGAAAGCTTAGGTAGAAGTGAACTGGTGTTGCAGACAGGGCTTTGGCTTCTGTGACCAGAAGAATGAGGGTTGCTGAGCAGGGATTGGATAAATCTAAGTGGAGCAAGAGTGTCTTTGCAAACTAGGCTTGCTAATCTACTGAGGAGAGTGTTAAACTGGGTATGGAAGGTTACCATAACCTGAAGAGGAAAGGTCATAAGAGGCAGAGCAGATGTGTCTAGGTGACAAGCTTGACAAGGGAGGCTATCACCCTTCTTTAAATGCAGCGGGCCTTGGGGCTTATCTGTCACAAATGAGATTTTATTACACAGCTTTGGTTTAGCAGCATTTTAGGATTTATTAATATTTTTGAGATAGATCACAAGATTAGGTTGTATAATTATTAACAGCACTTAGTCATCAGCCAATTTAACAGAGTGATTCAGTGGAATTTGTTACGATCAAGATAGCAACTTAGTTAAAGATTTGAAAATGGCAAGGGTCACTGAAAACTTACAGCTGGGTTTTGCACACGGGTGGAGGTTAAATCAAATCACACATAGACAGGACAAAAATCCTGAATCAAATTACACACACAGAGGCACATAGTTCTGAACCAAATTGCATGCACACTCACACACACAGGTTAACCTATGATTAAAATTTCCCTTTTGTGGGTTTCATGAGTTACTAGCTTTGATGTGCTGGCATTCATCAACAGACGGTCGGTGAACCTCACGATATCAGGCCTTTGAGTCCTCATGAAATTGTCAACAGGCTGTCTTTCAGTCCTGGCAAAATCTACTCCGAGAGGCATCCCAGCTCAGGGAGATACTGCGTCAGATGCTGGGTGTGCAAAATCCGATCAGTACGCAGAGTTGAGATATTTTTTTTTTATTTCTGGTCTGCAGAGTATGGTGCTGGGCATCTAACGCCAGCCAGCACACCGAATGCATGAAGTGTTCTTTTTTTATAATAAGATGTAGTTCATTGGTGTTCTTAAACTTCCTTATCCACATTTCACCTGCCCTCATCATACATATGCATTTTACTTTGTTTTGAACATTTGGGGATGTCTCCTGATTAGCATGCTCATTATTCACAGAGACACGTACATTTTAGTATTATAATCAATACAAGTTTGCTGAGGGTACACTATTATCTTGATATTATTCCAAGGCTAGATATATTTTATATACACTTACAATAGGGAAATAATACTTTGAAGGGTACTATTGTTTTAAAGCCTTAGTCTGTTGAGAGATCCTATCCTGGTTAACATAGTTTCAGAACATATTGTCAAGGATACTTGAGGTGGCGTATACTTTTGCATGGTTGTTACAGTAAAACCAAATGTAAAATGTGACATGAATCAAGTTGTCATGCTGCTGCAAAAGTCCATTGTGTAGCCCTACCCCTGCTGGGCTAAGGTCATACAAGAAATATCTAAATAATGTACATTTGCCTGATAAATAGGTTGCGATTGTTAAAAGCTGAAGTTTCAGTGATATATTACTAGTTCAGTCAGTTAACCATGAAGAACCATTTGGACTTGCCAATTGTACTGGGAAACTAGGGGAAAGTAATTCCGGCAAGGGGAATTGCAACCACTGACCCATGGACCACCTAACCTAATTACACCACCAACTCAAAAGAAAGAACTATTAGGCATGTGCACTAATTTACATAGGAGGCAAAGGCTCATTAACCAATCATATAATGATAAATCATATATATGTAGTAGAAACATGAATATGTTAATATTAAGTATATAAATGACTGTTGATTTGGAGCTTTGGGGTGCTGTCTTGTGACAGACACCCATATCTGTGCAAATATGCAATAAAATACCTCTGCTCTGTATATACAGTGGCGTGTTGCACACTGGGTAAACAAACCCTTGGTTTTGGGAGAACAGAGTCTTAACCCTTATTTTTCCTATATCAGTAGGACAGCTCTCCTGACTGGAGTGCTGCAATGGATGGATAGAGGCTCTTCAGGAAATACAGCGGGGGAAAATGAGGAAGAGAGATTATGATCTGTATAAGGCTTAGCTTGACTGCATCTAGCTTTGCCTTGGCACAGGTGACGAGCAAGTAGAGAACTTGCAGGTAAGGAGCAGAGTACAGACCAGCACAATTGATGTTGTAGTAGGCATCTACTACTGGCCTAGTGATCAAGAAGAAGAGATAGATAAAGCCTACTTTAGACACTTGGAAAAAACCTCACAATTCCTGGCCCTGGTACTCATGGGTGACATTGACCAAGCTAAAATGACTGGAAGTAAAGTGATCCCTAAGATTACTAAAATGAATTAAAAAAAAAAATTACTTAATGTCACTTTTGACTGAGCTGAAACACGAAAAGGAAGTACCCAGGAGGTGGAAGCGGGGAGAGACTATGCGGGAGGACTATAGCCTGTGAATGAAGGAACAGAGTGAGGAAAGGCAAAGTGCGGCAGGAGTCGAGACTAGCAAGGGAGGTGAAGGACAACGTGGGAGGCTTCTTAAGTACACTGGTAGCAGAAGTGTGTGCTAGCTGCTTGGTGTGGCAGGGGACCTAGTGACAAGAGAGATGGAAAAGGCAGAGATGCTGAATGCTGCCTTTTGCCTCCCTTTCCAACCAGTAGGGCTTGCCCTCAGGGTTCCCAGGTCCCTGAGCCTGCTAGCAGAGTCTGTGGGTGTGAAGCAGTACCCACAGTAAAGGAAGAGAGAGTTAAGAATCGCTTGAGCCAATTAGACACACGAGTCCATGGGACCAGGTAGGATGCATCCAAGGGTGCTGAAGGAGCTGGGCAATGTCATTGCAGAGCAGCTCCGTATCATCTTCAAAAGGCTGTGGCAGCTGGGGGAGGTTCCCAGTGACTGGAAAAAGGCAAACATCACAGACGTCCTCAAGAAGGAGGATCCAGGTAACTGCAGGCCAGTCAGCATAACCTCAGTCCCTGTGAAGGTTGTGAAGCAAATCCTCTTGGAAGCCCTTTCTCAACACACAAAGGACACGAAGCTGATTTGGAGCAGCCAGCATGGATTTGCCAAAGGCAAGTCATGCCTGATCGACCTCCTTGCTTTCTATGATGAAATGACTGGCACTGTGGGCAAAGGGGTGTAGTATACCTTGATTATGGCAAGGCCTTGGCCCCAGCTGCATCCTCACCAAATCGGTGAGGTATGGGCTGGATAGCAGGTCAACTGTCTAAGTAGCAGCTCTGGAGGTTGTGATGGACAACCAGTTGAATGTGAGTCAGCAGTGAGTTCTTGCAGTGAGCGAGTTGTGGCAGCAAGAAAGGATTGCCGCATCCTGGGCTGCACGAATAAATGTGTAGCCAGCGGATCCAGGGAAGTGATCTTGCCCTCCTGTTTGGCACTTGTGAGACTGTATCTGGAGTGCCGTGCCCAGTCTGGGACTCCCCTGTGGAAGAAAGATTGGTACATCGGAACGAGCCCAGTGCAGGGCCACCAGGATGGTCAGGTGGCTGGTTGCAGTATATGATGACTACAGCAGGAAAAACACAATGTTTCTTTTATGTTCCTGTAGAGACAATAGAAAATAACTTGCTGTTCTGAAGTTAGAGCGGAAATTTTATAGGAACAGAGCGTGTGTGTGTGTGTGTGTATGTACGCTGTTTGACTCCTAAAATAAGGACATGAGCTAGAAATCATTTCTCATAAAGTAGATTAATATACCATGAATGTTGTAAAAAAGCTATATTTAATCTGCCTATGCGTATAAAGCTACTAAAAGAATTAAGATGTTGTCCGCTTAGGGTGTGACACTAGCAAATGGAAGCATGCTGCATTTGATGCAGTTTTTCATCTTCCTTCAACCTGTTTTTTAAAAAAAAAAAAAAAAAAAAAAAAAAGGTTGACTTGGGAAACTCCAGTTCTTGTGAGTCTGTACTATCTTCCCTATTCTGTTTTGTCTTCACCACCAATAGGAATGTAAAACTCTTTCTCAGAGAAGCGTTGGCACATTGTTTTCAACTTTGTGGAAAGCCATGTTAGTCGGGCCACTAGATCCCATGACTTGTAGTTGCTTGGAGTCTTGAAATGTTTGGGGGCTGGGGGCAGGGGCTAATATTACAGAGGAGGAGAACAAAGGGTCACTTGTAGATGCTAAGCGTGCAACACCCGATCTGCCCCTTAAGGCTGGGCACTACGTGGTCGTCTCTTGACATAGTTAGTTCTAGGCTAGGCAGGTTTAACTTATAAATTTGAAATTGTTCCTGGAAGTGATGTCACACACAAGGCACCTTCTTAATGTATTTTGGTCTAGCTCTAGCCAGACTACTAGTTGGTGCAAAGTTTTGGGTGCTATATATGGAGTTAGGGCTTGTAGGATTAAAACACCCAAGTGGTGTTACTGGAGACCACTCCTTTGAAAGTCATCACCCTGATTAATTAAAATTTCTGGCTTTACTGAAGTGGAGTTGCTTATCACTTTTTGTGTGTGTGTGTGCATGTGTGTGTGTGCGTGCTAAACTGAAGAAACATGAATGCAATCAAAATTTTTCTTTGAAGCTTGATCTCTGTTCCTGACCTTCTGCATTTTTTTTAGTGCATATGCATGTATTCCCATGGGGGGTTGTTTGTTTGTTTGCTTGTGTGTTTTTTGTTTTGTGGGGGGAGTATGGTTTGTTGTTTTTTCTGTTTGGTGGTTTTTTGTTTTTTTTTTTTAAAGTAAATCATTTTGGTAGGGAGTCCTGGTATAATCCCCCAAAAAGGAAAAGCTTTCCCTTTTGAGAATTTTTTTTCCCTGTTTCATAGTCAGTTTTAGGTTCTCATTCCTTACAAAGATTCGGATGTTACCAGCAAATAAATAATTCTAAAAAACTTGCTAAGATTGCTAATGTTGGTGCTGATTCTGAAGGCTCCCAGAACATTTTAATTACATAACCAGATCTCTATGGCAGCCTTTTCTAGGAAGAAGTGCTGTTAGATAGTAAAGTTTTATGGTTGAAGGAGCAAATACAGAAAGCCATTCAGTTTCATTGAGGAATTGAGGAAGGATGATTACAGTTGACAGAGTTAGAGTGTAGCCAGGAAGACCATGGCTAAAGTGTGTACCCTTCTGATAAGGAGTAATATTAGCACCTTACCTACTGTCCATCACGAGCATTTTCCGCAATGCAAGCACTCCCAGCACACTGCTGCTGTTCTACATAGAAGTACTGTAACTGAATTACTGGTTGTTTTGAAGAGCAGCATTGTATCCTGAATAGCCAGCACCAATTTTTGCAGCTGTCCCATCAGAGTGTTAATTTAGCATGTGAGTTTAAGAAAAGATGATTGTTTAAAAAAAAATCTTAAAAAAAAAAAAAAAAGGTGTGAGGGAGTTCCCAATGTTCCCAGTCTGCCACTTTCATAGAATCATAGAATGGTTTGGGTTGGAAGGGACCTCAAAGATCATCTAGTTCCAACCGCCCTGACACGGGCAGGGACACCCTCCACTAGACCAGGTTGCCCAAAGCCCCATCCAACCTGGCCTTAAACGCTTCTAGGGATGGGGCTTCCACAACCTCCCTGGGCAACCTGTTCCAGTGCCTCACCACCCTCACAGGAAAGAGTTTCTTCCTAACATCTAATCTAAATCGACCCTCCTTCAGCTTAAACCCATTACCCCTTGTCCTGTCACTACACTCCCTGATAAACAGTCCCTGACCATCTTTCCTGAAGGCCCCCTGTCAGGTACTGGAAGGCCGCAATTAGATCTCCCCAGAGCCTTCTCTTCTCCAGGCTGAGCAACCCCAACTCTCTCAGCCTGTCCTCATAGGAGAGGTGCTCCAGCCCTCTGATCATCTTCGCGGCCCTCCTCTGGACTCGCTCCTACAGCTCAATGCCTTTCTTGTACTGGGGACCCAGAGCTGGACGCAGTACGCCAGGTGGGGTCTCATGAGAGTGGAGTTAGAGGGGCAGAATCACCTCCCTCAAGGGAGGATTTTGTTATGTTATGTAATGTTTGCCTCCAATACTTTGTTTGAGCAACCGGTTACTAAAAGGACACGATACCTAAGGCAGGAAGGAAATGTTTCTGTACTATCTGGACATTTGTAATTCAGGCAAAAAAACCCCAGAAAACCTCACTGCAGTGTTTTGCATCACACCAGTAAGTTTCTGCTTAAGCTGAGGAACAGCTTTAAATCAATCCCAAATCTTTGGCAAGCAGTGAAAATATCTTCAGGCAAGTTGTTTCAGTGGAGACAGGAGTTCATTGTAAAAAGCATTGCACTTCATGTCTGTTTTGAATGTATGATATTCCTGAAGTCCAGAAGGCTTTTTTGCTGCGTTTACTTCCTGGTAGTTGGTTCTGGAGATCCTTTTTGGGAATGGTGCCATGTTCTGTACAAAGCCACACGGCGTGCAGCTAACGAGAGCTTGCCACTGACTGTGCTAGCTTCAGAAATGGAAGCAATGCAGCTGCAACGCTGTGGTGCTGCACTGATCTGGTTGTCCAGCTGATCAGGTTGCATTGTGTCTGGTGAACGCTCCAGCTTTCTTGGCATTAGCTTGGTGTTTTAAACTGCGTGCTTCGTAAGAAGGATGGTAATGAGTGCTGACAGAAAATGAAGAACACGACCTTAGCAGCACTGAATTGTCTTCCTTCTTCTTTGCCTCAAGTTTGTTCTGGAAGGAAGGGTCCTGAAAGTGTGGAGAATCTTTTAGTCTTCCACTGTTACCCTATTATTGTGATTGTGGCACAAGCTTCATAGGATGCATATAAGCCTTTAGCACCAAAATGAAATAGAGGTTCTGTTTAGTCCATAAAATTCATGCTTACTTAACTACATTCATGCAGTTTCTCTGCTGCAAAGAGGCCATGCTAGTGCAACAGCATGGCTTTCATTCGATGTATTTTTCTTCATCGAAGTGTTATTTTCTTCTGCAGTACTGTTGACAGAATGTATGATTTTGATTTCTGTGCTCTCATTTCCTTATTCCTGTAGTTCCTTTCAGTTTCATAAGGATTGATAGTACTGAATTTCTGATTTCTGAAACTTATTATAGTTCTCAAAACTGATGAAATTGAATGTTCTACTTGCTCTATTAACTGCTCTTCAATTCATCTGTTATCTTTAGGTAGAAGGCAAATCTGCCCAAGTTTGCAGAGGTGCCTTTCATAAGAAAGGAGGAGGGAGGCATGTGACACTGTTGTTAAGGGTTTCAGTGTTTGAAAAGACTCTACAGCTTTCACTTTCTGTCTTTGGTATAAGGGCTGTTTCAGACAGACAGAAGTTGGAATATGGGTAATTTGTAATTTGGATGAGATGTTGGATTTTTTGTTTTGTTTTGTTTTTTACCCTAGCTGTGGTCAAACACTGGAAGAAGTCACCCAGAGAGGCTGTGGAACCTCTGTCTTTGGAGGTGCTCGGGACTTGACTGGCGAAGTTTTTGTGCAAGCTCATTTGGCCCTTGCTGTGAGCAGGGGTTTATGCTAGATAAGGACTCATATGCAAAGGCCTCTTACAACCTAAATTGTTGTGTGACTTTATGATTTTAAGTTTTGATAATCTCCAGGGATAGAGAATCCCCAGTCTCTCTAGGTAAGCCATTTCTGTGTTTGACCAACCACAGTGGTGAAGAATTTTCCCGTGCGTCTAGTTGGAATTTCCTGTCTTCCAAATTGTGTCCATTATCTTTCATTTGGTTTGTTTTTTCGGTTGGTTGGTCTGATTCTTTTTGCTTCGGTAAAAATACAAGCTTGGTGAATGAACACATCTTTCGTCAGTGATGTGTTCTTTTGATAGAGGCAAAGATACTGAAATTACAGCTGCTGGCCTGTGTTAATGGAAATAACTGAGTGAAGGGAAGAATGGTTAGTCTTGGAGAATACAGTACTGATATTTTTAGAAAGTACCTTTGACTCATTTGATGTTCCAAAATGAGTTTATACAGTGATTATATTTGATACTGTTGTGCGAAGTAAAACTTTTCTCTTAAAGAGAAAGTTTTAAAAAATAAAAAGTTCATGTGTATTTTCTGTGATGTGCAAACTTTGTGGTTAGCTGTACGTACAAGAGAAGGAAAATGGAGGCTTCTGTGGGCTCACAGAAAGGAAAGGAGGAGGTTGGCTCCAAGTAATTTGTTGCCTTTAGAAAAATGTGACTAGAGAAATTATATAACTTACTCTAGACAGTAAACAGTTCAAGCAGAATTGCTATATGACAAGACAGAATCATTTGTCTGTGATTCATTGTGAAAAAGAATGAAGAGTGTTGATTTGCTAAGATGGAAATTGTCCTTATCTAGTCCTTTGTGCTGTTCACTATATTTCTTCCTACATTTTTTCTCACTTTTGAGGGATGGTCAGCTTCCCTCAGCCCCCCACCCTCCCTTTTAATTTATTTGCCTCCCAATGTTCATGTGCCATTAGTAATGAACAGCTGGGTTGCACAAAAAAATGAGTTCCAAGCTACCCTTTTAATTGTTTTTGTCCTTTGCTTAATTGCCAGTTTAGTCTCGATAGTTGGTTTTGTTGTTCATCAACAGAAACAGCATTTTGATAAAAACAAGTTGGGTACACATTTGACTCATAAAGGCAGTTCAGTAGAAATAAGTCATCAGCTCATAGACGAATCTTTATTCATAGACTTGTCACCTTAGGACACTGAAGGTGATGGAACAGCTAATCCTAGAAATCATTTCCAGGCAGATGAAGCACAAGAAAGTCATTAGGAGCAGTCAGCATGGCTTCACCAAGGGGAATTCATGCTTGACCAGCTTGATAAACTTCTACAATGAAATGACTGGCCCAGTAGATGAGGGAAGAGCAGTGGATACTACCTGGACATCAGTAAGGCCTTTGACAGGGATTCCCATAAAAGTCTCATAGCCTCTCAAGCTGTTGCTGTAGGGACTGGATGAGCAGACAGTGAGATGGATTGAAAACTGGCTGAATGGCTGGGCCCTCAGGGTGGTGGTCAGTGGTGCAAAGTCTAATCAGAGGCCAGTAGCTAGCAGCGTACCTTGGAGGGGGGCATACTCGGTCCAGTCCTGTTTAACATCTTCATTAGTGGTCTGCACGATGGAGCAGACTATACTCTCAGAAAGTTTCTGATGACACAAAGTTGGGAGAGTGGCTGATAGGCCAGAGGATTGGGCTGCCATCCAGAGGAACCTCAACAGGCTGGAGACATGGGCTGACAGGAACCTCGGGAAGTTCAGCAAGGAGAAGTGCAAAGTCCTTCAGCTGGCAAGGAGTAACCCTATGCACCAGTATATGCTGAGGGTCACCCAGCTGGAAAGCAGCTTGGCAGAAAAGGACCTGGGGGTCCTGGTGGACATAAAGTTGAACATGAGCCAGCAGTGTGCCCTTGCCGCATGGAAGGCTACTGGTATCCTGGGCTGCATTAAGCAAGGTATTGCCAAGCGGACCAAGGGAGATGCTCCTTCCCCTCTGCTCAGCACTGGTGAGGTCACATCTAGAGTGCTGTTTTCAGCTCTGAACTCCCCCATAGAAGACTGGTATGGAGCTACTGGAGAGAGTCCAGGGAATAGCCACGAAGGTGATGAAGGTACTGGAGCATCTCTCCTATGAGGAAAGGTTGAGAGCTGGAACTGTTTAGCCTGGAGAAGAGAAGGCTCAAGGGGGTATATCATCCATGTATATAAATACCTGAAGGGAGTGTGCAAAGAGGATGGAGCCAGGGTCTTTTCAGTTGTGCCCAGTGACAGGACAAGGGGCAGTGGGCACAAACTGAGAGAGAGGAGTTTCCCTCTGAATATCAGGAAACACTTTTTCACTGTGAGGGTGACTGAGGACTGACAGGTTGCCCAGAGAGGGTTGTTGGGCCTCCATCCTTGAAGATATTCAAAAGCCATCTGGACATGATACTGGGCAACTGGCTGTAGTTAAGGGAGTGGGAGTTTGGAGCGGATGACCTCCAGAGCTCTCTTCCAACCTCAACCCTTCTATGATTTTGTGATATTTAGTAATACTAGCTGTTTCTGGTTGAGGAATCCAAGACAGACGTGAAGTTCTTGTGTATTCTACTCTGTATTTACAAAGGCTTTTATGAAAGAAAGTATGTTAGCAGGATGCCTAAATTGCACCTAGCCTTTCTGTGTAACATTCACACGACCTTAAAGAGGAAGTAGTATTTTCTTTTTAATGGATATGCATTCATCATAAAAAGCATAAAAGGAGAAGAAAAAGGACAAATGGGGTGTTCTGTATAGCCTTATGGTGACATCTTACTGTCTCTGATCTTTTATATGGATGGATCAGTTCAGGGAGTGAGAACATATTTACAAGGAATTAAAATTGCTTGAATTTTGTAATATTAGAAACAAAGTGAGCCTCCCATTTCACAGAAGTTGTGCCAGCAGGAAACCCAACAGGGATTGCTGTCTTTCAATTGTAATATTTGTCACATGTGGGAAGGGGTGCACCGGTGACTTCACATGCAACTTAGGAAAAAGCTGCAGTGAACAAGGCATATTGCTTCTCATTTCCTGGTAGTTTATTATACAGTCAAGACTCTTCAGCACACATCAACTCCTCCTCTGGCGATATTCCACAATCTTTGCCATCTGGCCAGTCCATGGTCACTTCCAAGATTCCTGGGCGATTGGGGTTTCCTATTCAAGCCTGCTGTGTGATCAGTGCAACCCGCTTACTCCACGTAGCATCAGTTGCATGATGTGTAGAGGGGCGCCTCCCTCTGAACATCCAGCCGAGCACCAGCAGTTAGAGTGTCAGGAGCAGCTGTGCTTCAGTACCAACCACCTCCAAAGCAGCTCAAACCCTTTCATATGCTGCCAATATCTCTTTTTCAGTTGGAGTGTAGCAGGCCTCAGATCCTCTGTATCCCCAACTCCAAAGCCCCAGGGGTCGACGTCGAGTCTCCCCTGATGCTTTCTGCCAGAGATTCCACGTAGGGCCATTCTCCCCAGCTGCAGTCTAGAGCATGTTTCTTATATCTGGTCCTGCCCAGACTGGCCCAAGGGCTACTGCATGAACTATCAGGTTGCCCAGAGAAGTTCTAGATGCCTCATCCCTGGAAGTGTTCAAGGCCAGGTTGGATGGGGCAACCTGGTCTAGTGAAGGGTGTCCCTGCCCGTGGCGGGGGGGTTGGAACTAGATGATCTTTGAGGTCCCTTCCAACCCAAACCATTCTATGATTCTATCATTTGCTCAAAGGCTTATAATTTCTCGGGGCCCCATTTACAATTGTTGTTCTTCCTTGCCACTTGATAGAGAGGGCTTACAATCAGACTGTAATTTGGAATATGCATTCTTCAAAAACCCACAATGCCTAAGAAAGCTTGTGTTTCCTTTTTCCTAGTCAGTGGAGACATAGCTGCTATTTTGTTGATCACATCCAGTGGGATCTGATGACACTTATCTTGCCATTTCATTCCTAAACCTGGATCTCCTGTGCAAGTCCCTTGACCTTGCTTCGTTTTATGACGAAACCAGCTTTCAGAAGGATTTGGACTATGTTCTTCCCTTTCTCAGAGACAACTTCTGCTGTGTTGCCCCATACAATGATGTCATCAATGTACTGCAGGTTTTCTGGAGCTTCACTCTGTTCTAGTGCAGTCTGGATCAGTCCATGGCAAATGGTGGGGCTGTGTTTCCACCTCTGGTGTAGTTGATTCCAGGTGTACTGGACGCCCCTCCAAGTGAAAGCAAACTGTAGTCTGCACTCTGCTGCCAAAGGGACTGAGAAAAATGCATTCGCCATATCAATTGTGTCATACTGCTTGGCTGCCTTTGACTCCAGTTCGTATTGAAGTTCCAGCATGTCTGGTATGGCAGCACTCAGGGGTGTTCTGTGACTTCATTCAGGCCATGATGGTCTACTGTCAGTCTCCACTCTTCATTAGACTTTCACACTGGCAATATGGGACTGTTAAAGGGTGAGCGGATTCTGCTGATCACACTTTAGCTCTCCAGTCAACAAACCAGCTTATGGATGGGAATCGGGGAGTCTCGGTTGGTGTGATATTGCTGCCGGTGCACTGTTATGGTAGTGATTGGCACCTGTTGTTCTTCAGCCCTCAGCAACCCCACAACAGAAGGGTCCTCTGAGAGACCAGGCAAGATAGACAGCTGTTTAATTTCCTCCAACTCCAAGGCAGCTGTACCAAAAGCCCACCAGTACCTTTCTGGGTCCTTGAAAGACCCTCTCCAGAGATAGTCTATGCCCAGGATGCAAGGAGCCTCTGGGCCAGTCACAATGGGGTGCTTTTCCCAGTCATTCCCACTTAGACTCACTTCAGCCTCCAGTACAGTTAACTGTCGGGATCCCCCTGTCACTCCAGAAATAGAGATGGGTTCTGCCCCTTTATAGTTTGATGGCATTAGGAGGGTATACTGAGCACCGGTGTCCACTAGAGCCTTGTACTTCTGGGGGTCTGACGTGCCAGGCCATGGGATCCGTGCAGTCCAATAAACCCGGTTGTCCCTTTCCTCCACCTGGCTGGAGTCGGGGCCCTTCTAGACCTGGTCATAGTATTTGTTACTGACAAATGGGTTCGTGTGCTGCACGTGGGTTTGAATCCCATCCTTGTTACTCACTTCTTGTAAATACAAATCAGGAGCTTCTTCCTTAAGATCAGAAGTAAAATCAGCCCTACTATTCTGTCTGGGGAACTACCCACTGGAGACTGGAGTGGCATTTTTCCTGGAAGAACCCCATTTGTGATTGTTTTTCCTTGCAATTCACGTACCCGTGCCTCTAGGGATGAGGTAGGTTTTCCATCCGACTTCCTAATGTCTTCTCCATGATCACACAGGTAAAACCACAGGGTGCCTCATGGTGGGTGCCCTCTACATCCTCTCTCTTGAGCAGAGGAATGTTTGCTCCTAGTAGCTGAGATACTGGTCCATACAAGCAGGGAACTGGACATATAATTTTGAGTTGCTGGACCTCCTGAGACAGGTTCTCCTCTCCCTCCTCTTTGAGTTGCTGGACTTCCAGGGACAGTTTTTCAAACAGGTTTTCAGATTTTTTTGGACAGTCTTTCCATGGCCAAGACACAGGCCCATAGGGAGGAAGAGAGATTTTCTTCGTATTGCTGGAGTTGGCCAGCCACTTCATCCAGTGTTGGTGCCTCTTTGCCTTTCCAGTCCATCACTGCCAATGAATTGACATATGACAGTGGTGTGCTCTGTACAAACTTCTGCCACATGAATCGCATGCATTGGACTTCATTGGGATCTGTGGGTAACTGCATGTTGTCTGGGTCGTAATAAACCATCTCCTGCATGGCTGTTTCCCTCAGGTACTGGATACCTCTCTCCATGGGTCCACTTGCCTGGGTGACATATAAAAATCTTTGAAGGGGTACCTTTCCCTCATGCCTGACAGGAGTCACCTCCAGAGGCTGAGGGCTTGTGTTCCTTTTCCAATCCCCTTGTCAATGCCCCCTTCCCTGGACAGGGATTCCAGCTGCTTGGCTTCCCTACCCTCTAATACCAGGCTACTGGCTTTGCTATCCCAGCATTGGAGCAGCCAGGTGACAAGTTGCTCGCCTAATCGATGGCTGAAATCTTTTCGCATATCTCATAGCTCACTCAAGAATAGGGATTGGGTGTTTATGTTTAGTTCTGTCCCTTCTTCCTGTTCTTGTGATGGCCCTGTTTTGTCATCCTTTACTAAACAAGTTTTAACTTTCATGTCCATTTCTTCTTCTGTATAGGGGCAATGTATACTGATACAGTCTGGTTCTCTGGTTCAGCTGCAATGCTTATCACGTGGGGCTTGAAGTAGCCACAGTGCCTGTCACAGGGGTTGGAGTAGCTGCAGTGTCTGTCACAGGGGTTGATCTCTGGGTGGTATTCTTAAATAGTTGTTTTTTAACCCTAAACAAGATCTGAACCACATTCAGGAGAGCTAGCACTAGAAACAGGCTCATCTGAACATCCCAAGGATACTCAACATTCTCAAGGGCTATTGTAATTAGCCTGGAGGAGAAGGGGAAGGTAAAGAAAGGTGTCTCCCCCACATATTGGCTCTCCAAGGGGAAAATGTACAACGTATAATTATTAATAGCTTCCAACAGATGGCTTCTGGAGTACAGAGGTGAAATGGCTGCTATCACTCCATTCTGCATGCTGCCCACTGCTGAGTACAGATACCAGATTGGTCTAACAATCAATGATTTTGTCATACCATAAGCCAGTGGTACACAATACATCAGAGTGATAACCTTAATCCAATGTCCAGAGGTGATAAACCACACATAAACACTGATAAGCAGTATATGCAGCAAGCAAGATGTTACTTAACGCAACCTGAGAGCAACTCTGAGACCAAATAAAACAACATTGTGACTGGTGGACCAGGGACAATTAAACTAATATAATGAATGCTTATAAAATATGTTTTACCATGCTCTGATCATCTAGATCTGTTATCTCAACCTTCTGAGCCCCACATTGGGTGCCAAAAAGGACTGTCATGGTTTAACCCCAGCTGGTAACTAAGCACCACACAGCTGCTCACTCTGCCCTACCCTGCCTCTCCCCCCGCCCTCCCCTGGGGATGGGGAAGAGCATGGAAAAAAAACCTCGAGGGTTGAGATAAAGACAGTTTAATAGGATAACAAAGGAAGAGAATAATAATAATATATATAAACCAAGTGATGCACAAATGCAATTGCTCACCACCTGCAGGAAAAAAACCCACACCAATGCCCAGTCTGTTTCCAAGCAGCGATTCTACCTCTGGGCTAGCTTTCCCAGTTATATCCAGAGCCTGATGTTCTATGCTAGGGAATATCCCTTTGGCCAGCCTGGGTCAGCTGTCCTGGCTGTGCTGTCCCAGCTTCTTGTGCACCTGGCAGGGCCTGAGAATCTGAAAAAGTCCTTGACTTAGTGTAAGCACTACAACTACCTAGCAACAACTGAAAACATCAGTGTGTTATCAATATTATTCTCATATTAAATCCAAAACACAGCACTATACAGGCTACTAGAAAGAAAATTAACTCTATCCCAGCCAAAACCAGGACACAACCATTTGCTGTATTGCTGTTGCACTGGGAACACACTTGGCTGTAGCAGATGAAGAATGAGTTCTAAAAGAAGGTTTTCATGTTAGTCCTAGCACAAGTCTTCACCAGAGGACATAACAGTGTTATGAAAGAGATACCAGGAGGAAGTAGTGGATGTGAATTCTGTAGCCAGATGACTTTTAAATTCTTCTAAAGAGAAGTATCGAGGGAAATTAATGAGGCAAAACAAACAAACAAACCCCCAAAACTCCACTGTAGGATGCAAGATCCTACAGAACGTGAAGGTAAAATTTATTTACAAAGTCTCTAGTAAGCTGATTCTTATTCACATGTACCTTTTTACTAATAGATTTCATTCACTCACACTCTCACATTCAGCAACAAAGATGCGTGTGCCAAATTGGTCACAGGGCTCATCGAGAGGGCTTTAAACTAGGATCAAAGGGGGAAGGGGACACAACCAGGCTCAACAGAGAGGAGCCTAGGGGTGGCATGCCAGTGTTAGGGGTGAAATCGAAAGCCCAGCTCAAGTGCATCTACACCAATGAACGCAGCATGGGCAACAAACATGAGGAGCTGGAAGCCATCGTGCAGCAGGATAGCTATGACTTAGTCGCCATCACAGAAACGTAGTGGGATGACTCTCATGGCTGGAGTGCTGCAATGGATGGCTATAAGCTCTTCAGAGGGGATGGACAGGGAAGGAGAGGCGGTGGGGCGGCTCTGTATGTTAGGGAGTGTTTCGATTGTGTAGAGCTTAACGATTGTGGTGATAAGGTCGAGTGCTTATGGGTAAGGATGAGGGGGAGGGCCCACAAGGCAGATATCCTGCTGGGAGTTTGTTACAGACCACCCAACCAGGATGAAGAGGTAGATGAAGTATTCTACAAGTGGATGGCAGAAGTCTCACAATTGCTAGCCTTTGTCCTCATGGGAGACTTCAACTTGGCCGGACGTCTGCTGGAAATACAACACAGCAGAGAGGAAACAGTCTAGGAAGTTCCTGGAGTGTGTGGAAGATTGCTTCCTGACACAGCTGGTAAGTGAGCCTACCAGGGGAGGTGCCTCGCTTGACCTGCTGTTTACCAACAGAGAAGGACTGGTGGGAGATATGGTGGTCAGAGGCTGTCTTGGGCTTAGTGACCATGAAATGATAGAGTTCTCGATTCTTGGTGAAGTAAAGAGCGGGGGTCAGCAAAACCATTACCACGGACTTCCAGAGGGCAGACTTTGGCCTGCTCAACGCACTGGTTGAGAGAGTCCTTTGGGAGAAAGTGCTGAAGGGCAAAGGGGTCCAGGAAGGCTGGGCATTCTTCAAGAAGGAAGTCTTAAAGGTGCAGGAGCAGGCTGTCCCCATGTGCCATAAGACGAACTGGCGGGGAAGACGACCGGCCTGGCTGAACAGGGAGCTTTGGCTGGGACTCAGGAAAAAAAGGAGAGTTTGCCACTTTTGGAAGAAGGGGCAGGCAACTCAAGAAGAGTACAGGGATCTCGTTAGGTCATGCGGAGAGAAAATTAGAAAGGCAAAAGCCCAGTTAGAACTCAATCTGGCCACTGTTGTAAGGGAGAACAAGAAATGTTTTTACAAATACATTAACAACAAAAAGAGAGCCAAGGGGGGAATCTCCATCCTTTATTGGATGCGGAGGGGAACATGGCCACCAAGGATGGGGAAAAGGCTGAGGTACTTAATGCCGTCTTTGCCTCAGTCTTTAATATTCAGACCAGTTGTCCCTGCAGCATTCAGCCCTCAGGGCAGGAAGACAGGGACAGAGGGCAGAATAAACCTCCCCATGATCCAGGAGGAAGCAGTTCACAACCTGCTATGCCACCTGGACGCTCACAAGTCTATGGGGCCAGCTGGGATCCACCTGAGAGTACTGAGGGAGCTGGTGGAGGAGCTTGCCAAGCCACTGTCCATCATTTATCAGCAGTCCTGGTTAACAGGGGAGGTCCCAGATGACTGGAGGCTTGCCAATGTGGCGCCCATCTACAAGAAGGGCCCGAAAGAGGATCTGGGAAACTACAGGCCTGTCAGCCTGACCTCAGTACCAGGAAGATTATGGAGCAGGTCATCTTAGGTGTGCTCACCAGGCATGTGCAAGACAACCAGGGGATCAGGCTCAGTCAGCATGGGTTCGTGAAAGGCAGGTCCTGCTTGACCAACCTGATCTCCTTCTATGACCAGGTGACCAGCCTAGTGGATGAAGGAAAGGCTGTGGATGTGTGCTGGGTTTGCGTGGCAAGGTTTTGGTAGCGGGGGGGGGCTACAGGGGTGGCTTCTGTGAGAAGCTGCTAGAAGCTTCCCCTATGTCTGACAGAGCCAATGCCAGCCGGCTCTAAGATGGGCCCGCTGCTGGCCAAGGCCAAGCCAATCAGCGCCTCTGTGATAACATATTTAAGAAGTAGAAAAACACTTAGAGAGAGAGAGCTTTTGCAGTCGGAGAGAGGAGTGAGAAGATGTAAGAAACTCTGCAGACACCAAGGTCAGTGCAGAAGGAGGGGGAGGAGGAGCTCCAGGCGCCGGAGGGGAGATCCCCCTGCAGCCCGTGGAGAAGACCATGGTGAAGCAGTCTGTCCCCCTGCAGCCCATGGAGGAAGGATGAGGGGGTGTAGAGATTCCACCTGCAGCCCGTGGAGGACCCCACGCCGGAGCAGGTGGAGACACCTGAAGGAGGCTGTGGCCCATGGGAAGCCCATGTTGGAGCAAGTTCCTGGCAGGACCGGTGGACCCGTGGAGAGGGGAGCCCACGCCAGGGCAGGTTTGCTGGCAGGACTTGTGACCCCGTGGGGGATCCCACGCTGGAGCAGTTTGCTCCTGAAGGTCTGCACCCTGTGAGAGGGACTCCATGCTGGAGCAGGGGAATGATGAGAGGAGTCCTCCCCCTGAGGATGAAGAAGCGGCAGAAACAACATGTGATGAACTGACCGTAACCCCCATTCCCCGTCCCCCTGTGCTGCTGAGGGGGGGGAAGGTTGAAGCTGGGAGTGAAGTTGAGCCCGGGAAGATGGGAGGGGTGGGGGGAGGTGTTTTAAGAATTGATTTTATTTTCTCATTCCTCTTCTCTGTTTTGCCTAGTAATAAATTAGATGAATTCCCTCTCTAAGTTCGGTCTGTTTTGCTCGTGACAACAATTAGTGAGTGAGCTCTGCCTGTCCTTATCTCGACCCACAAGCATTTTGTGATACCTTTTCTCCCCTGTCTAGTGAATGAGGGGAGTGAGAGAGCGGCTCTGGTGGGCACCTGGTCTCCAGCCAGGGTCAACCCACCACAGGATGTTACCTACCTGGACTTCAGTAAAGCCTTTGATATGGTCTCCCACAGCATTTTCCTGGAGAAGTTGGCTACTCATGGCTTAGACAGGTGCACTCTTTGCTGGGTAAAAACCTGTCTGGATGGCCAAGCCCAGAGAGTTGTGGTGAATGGAGTTAAATCCAGTTTGCGGCCAGTCACAAGTGGTGTTCCCCAGGGCTCAGTCTTGGGGCCAGTCTTGTTTAATATCTTTATCAATGATCTGGACAAGGGGATCGAGTGCGCCCTCAGTAAGTTTGCAGATGACACTAAGTTGGGTGGGAGTGTTGATCTGCTTGAGGGTAGGAATGCTCTGCAGAGGGATCTGGACAGGCTGGATCGATGGGCCGAGGCCAACTGTAAGAGGTTTAACAAGGCCAAGTGCTGGGTCCTGCACATGGGTCACAACAACCCCATGCAATGCTACAGGCTTGGGGAAGAGTGGCTGGAAAGCTGCCCGGTGGAAAAGGACGTGGGGGTATTGGTCAACAGTTGGCTGAACATGAGCCAGCAGTGTGCCCAGGTGGCCAAGAATGCCAACAGCATCCTGGCTTGTATCAGCAATAGTGTGTCCAGCAGGACTAGGGAAGCTGCACTCAGCTCTGGTGAGGCTGCACCTTGAGTATTGTGTTCAGTTTTGAGCCCCTCAGTGCAAGAAGGACGTTGAGGTGCTGGAGCATGTCCAGAGAAGGGCAACAAAGCTGGTGAAGGGTCTGGAGCGCAAGTCTTGTGAGGAGCAGCTGAGGGAACTGGGGTTGTTTAGTCTGGAGAAGAGGAGGCTGAGGGGAGACCTTATCGCTCTCTACAACTACCTGAAAGGAGGTTGTAGCCAGGCGGGCATTGGTCTCTTCTCCCAAGTAACTAGCAATAGAACAAGAGGAAACAGCCTCAAGTTGCACCAGGGGAGGTTTAGGTTGGATATTAGGAAAAATTTCTTCACTGCAAGGGTGGTCAGACATTGGAACAGGCTCCCCAGAGAGGTGGTGGAGTCTCCCTGGAGGTGTTAAAAAAACGTGTAGACATGGCACTTTGGGACATGGTTTAGTAGGCATGGTGGTGTTGGGTTTGCGTTTGGACTTGATGATCTTAGAGGTCTTTTCCAATCTTTAAGATTCTATAATCCCATGATTCTATGATTTTGGCACTGTATCTCCTTTGTGTGTGGGACACAGAGAACAAGGGGTGCTCACTGCTGAGACATCACTATGTCTCCTGGGTTCTTCATGATTGACAATGACAAACTAGTTTTTGGGTAGATGTTTGTGACCTTTAAGAGTCAATAGTTATTACAGACTGGTCCTTCAATTCAGGATCTTATTTCAGCCGGCATAAATTGTAGGCCAACATGTTGTCTAACCTCTGTTTTCCTTATGGGTTTGAAATGTGTCGCTGTTTTCCCAGTAGACTAACAGGAAAGGGAAAGGCTCATGTGGCATGCTGCAACCTTGTTGCTATCATCTTGTTGTTAGGATGCACATTCTTTTTCTTATAAGTCATCTGTGTTGTGATCTTATAGTGCAGACTGTCTTGATATAAACACATTCCTGAAGTTTACCACTGGGAATGATGTCCTGGGAGTAGTTTCCTGGGAATGTCCTTTGTTATGCACTCTTACAGAAGTGTGTGTCTTTGTTTTCCCCAAGCTGTCAGAGTAATTTCCAGTGGCCAGACAATCCTTTGGTTCTGATGTGTGACTGTGTGTACAACCTATGCAATTTGCTAATACCCTGAGGAACAGAAATAATAAATTCTCAGCTGGGCACTAGGCTAGGAGTTTTTACTTTGCTGCTTTTGATGTCTTAGCTTATACATTTTTATTGCATTTTCATTTTATCTAGCTGCTAACACAATTACTGATCACAGGGTATATTTTTTTTTAATTAGTTGTACCGTGAATACAGATTTCATGGTTATAAGGTGTTAGCAGCCAATGTGGACAAGAAAACTGTATGTATTAAGAAGCAATACTTATTCCTAAGCATTGTCTTAATTTCTGTTTTTCAATAGAGAAAAATAACCACTTCTGCAAGTAGCACTCAGAGACTGCAAGGCAAAAGTTCCTAAAGGTCATTCAGCAATGCTATTTTCAGAAATGAATGCTCCAGTGGTCATTTTCTTTCAGATAGTGACAGAACTCACACCTCCACACCTTTCCCCTCAGGGCCTTAGGTGAAAGTAATGCTGCAGGGCAGTGCAGTATTGTATGTATCACGTGTTGTGTATGTTCAGAGGGAGAGAAGCAGAAGTTTACAACCTGAGATTCTCATTAAGTAGCTATGTATGTGGATAAATTCCCTCAAAACAGCTTTTATTTAAATGATGTGGAGGACGTGTGGCTTCCATGATGTACAGGTTATAGCATTCATTCCCAGTCTAACTGAATCCAAGTATCCTGTTCTTTTTGAATCTCAAGCATCTTTTCCAAGTCTCTGATCTTTTAATGTTCAGCATTAAAAGATACTTGACATATGTCATCCTATGAAAGAGCTATGTGTTACTTCAAAAGCCTGTTTGTTAGGTCTTATTAATGTGCATTTATTTGAGCTGAGGATGGGTAGAGAGGAAATGAGGTTTCTGATGAAAGATGTTTCCCAGAGCATTTACTTCACTGCAGTGAAGCCCATGTCACTTTTGTCTCTAAAATGCACCCTAACAGGGTGGCACACATAAGAAAGATACCCAGATTTTACCAGTCTTTGTTCATCTTAGCTCCATTTCCACTACTACGCAAAAATCTTTTGTGTTTTCCCTTCTCATTTGTGCCCTTTCTCTTCTGATTTTAAAATGTAAACTTAAGGATCAAAGAGACCGCTCCCAGTCCAAGCACATGGGTTAGTATGCTTCTATATTGTTCTATGGAATATCTTTTTCCTTCTGTTTGTGCAGTCAAATTTTCTTTGTCTCAATGACAGCAAAACTTTGATTTCTAAGTAGCTTGATATGACTCAGTGAAAGCAATGAAGAGGACAGTCTTTGCTCAATGCCATTTAATAGACTGCTAATTTGCCAACATTGAAAATAGCTTCTAGTTTATTACTTCTCTCATGAATCCTAGAATTTAGAATAAATTTGTCTCTTGAAGCAATGAATTGGTTTGTTTTTCTCTACATTGGTGGAGCTAGGCTTTTATGTTTGGATGTTGATGTAATGGCCTTTGAGCATGGCTGTTCCCTATGACTTCTTCGTATCTTTGGTGCTTAGAACTTGCTTATTAATCAGAAGTATCTCATATTGAAAGTCTCTTCCAAACGTTTTTCACATAACTTGCATTATTTTGTTCTTGGCTATATGATTATTGTTGTTGTATGTAATAGCAAGAAACAAACATTTTTGTATCCTTTTGCTGAAAGCAAGTAGATACTTTCATAGTCTTCATTATTAGCAAAGATTTAGATGTTGGTAGCATGTACAAATATCTGTATTAAGAATAATTGATTTCTGATGTGGGTTTTTTGTTTCTTTTCTTTCTTCCAATAGAAAGCCATTTCATCTCCAACTGTATCACGCCTTACAGATACATCAAAATTCACGGGTTCTCACAAAGAGAGGTTTGATCCCAGTGGGAAAGGAAAAGGCAAAGCTGGCCGAGAAGATCTGGTGGATGCTTCAGGATATGTATCTGGCTATAAGCATGCAGGCACGTATGATCATAAAGTACAAGGAAGCAAGTAAGGCTGAGGGTTTACAACATAGAGGGAGAAAGAGAGGGAAAGAGAATATATTTGCAAGAATGATGTAGATGAATCCCACATGTTTTGGTTATTGTGAATGTTAAGACTATGTTGTCAAGAAGTTGTTTTCAGGAACTGGAACTGATTTCAACATCTGCTGAGCTACTTGCAGCACAACACCACTTCATTACATTCCTCATGCGTATATTGGCAAAAATAAATATATCGGTACAAAAAATACATCATTTTGTTGAGCTTTAGACAAAAAAACCCAACCAAAGTCAAGAGCAAGCAGTTATACTACACTTTGTCAATTCAAGCAAAAGATCTCAAACATTCCTAAATGTCCAGTTGCCCTGAGGATGTCAAAGAGAACCTCTTGAAAAGAGGTCTTTCATAGCAGTCTTTCTGACTGCTGTGCCATTATTTATGCAATTTGATTTGACTACTGTTTGGGGGCTTTTTAAAAATGTCTTATACAGGATCTGGCACTTTCCTTAAATCATTCAACAATATACAATTGGGGAGTGAGTGGTTATAATATACGAGGCGCTAGCCTGTAAATGTCATACACCACTCATGAAAAACTGAAAAAAAAGCTATTTCTAGGACACTATAGGTTCTAAAAAATTTTATGTTAATAGAAAGAAGTGGAAAATACCAGCCCTTACTTTTCTCCTGTCTATACCTTGTGCTTTTTACTGTGTGTACTGTAGCATGGTTCTGACTGGCTGGATTTGGATGGAGCTATTGTACTAATCTGAGGGGTGAGGAACAAGACGTTACTAAGAAAGTCTATTAAAGCTTTTTGCAGTCTGTTTTCAAGTTTGCATTGCCTCACATGTGAAATGAAGGGGGCGTTAAGCTAATAATACTTTAAATAATGATTATGACTAAACACTGCCAATCATATGGCTAATAAGTGAATGTTATTACGCACATACATTGTCACATATTCCCTTTAAGCTATAACATCCGTAAGGAAACTTTATGGCCCCTTGGAATAAGGACATTTATCATTAATATCCTTGTAATTAGCTGCAATTTACCCACAAAAATATACTATTATGACTGGGCTACATTTTATGTTAGATTTGTTTGAAGCCAAGGAATTTGATTCTTTATTCACTTTTGCTGCCTAACTTGGGAGTAATAGTATTGATGGGAATGACTTTCCACTGCTGTAGAAGGAGAACTAGTTCCACAGGCTTAAGATGCAGGCAGCTGAGTGTGACCTGCCTGGAGCCCAGAATGCCAAAACAGCTTAATGGGAATAAAAATAACTATTTTTTTTATATTGGTTAAAAAGGAGAGAAAAGGCTGGTCCAATTTTCCGCGAGAGCTGAACCGAGTACCCTAATGAATTACTCTGCTTCTCTAAAACTATGAAAGATAAGATTTTCAGTATTCAAAACCAGCTGCTAGCAGTTCTGCTTTGCTTTCTTTCAAAAGGAGCTCGTGCACTGATTTTCATGTTCAACTAAGAATAAAGGTTAATAAATTTATTGTTCTCCCTCCACCTGTATTAGCATCCCCCTCAGAGTACCTAAAATTCAGTGAGCAGTGTGTGCTGTTATGTACCATGCATGTCAACAGTCTGTATTTGGCCAGTGTCTGGAAACAGACTACTGGTTTTCAGCCCTTCAACTGTTCATGTTTTGTTTTTCTGGCATTGAATGGTAGCCTTTCTTGTAACTTTGCCTCCAATGACCCTTTGAGCCCATACATCAGCCTGAAACCAGAACAAGAATAGCAAAGGCAAGGACTTCCTTGTGGACTTGGAGATTTTTTTGTTTGTTTGTAATTTATTTCGGGTTTTGTTTTGAAGAGGGAGGGAACTTTGCCAAAACTCAGCACATGTTCTTGAAAAGATTTAAATGGCTTTTTGCATGGTTGGCTTTGGTTACCTGGGAAGATTTTTGATGTATGTAAGGATGCTCAAGATTAGGAGCATCCAGCTTTGTGAAGCCTTTCCACGAGTTACCCATTGTTCTTGAAGAAAAATTTCCATGGAATGAAGGATTATCCACATCTATGTTGCACTGGTGACCTGTCACACTCTGAGGCAGAAAATACTGTGATACCAACAATGGCTAAATTATTCCAACATGGTAGTGAACTGTCTAAATGTAGAGAACCTTCTTCTACGTCACTGGTGCCTGTGCACCTGAAGAAGGCTCCTGGATAATCCTGTTACCTTATGAATAAAAAGGCTAAGCCTCTAACCCTTGATAAATCCTTCAGCTAAGTTACAGACAAAACGAGTGTCCCTATTCTTCCCGTTGACTTTAAGACTTGACTCATAACTTGCTGGTAACTGAAAAGATCTGGACCCAGCCTGAATGAAGAGTGAAGTCCAGTCTACTGCAGAGCCCTTTCAGTACACTGTTGATCTGGCTGTTTGTTGCCAGCTAGCTGCCTTGTCTGGCACATCAGGTGATGCTTAACACAAGGCGCACAAGTGACAGGCTTTCTCAAGTACCCAAATACTGAGCGTCAGTAATGCCAGACTGTTGCTATGCAGGAGGAGTGATTAGTTAGGAAGGTTTTAATGTATAATTAGGTTTTAAGTTGCTAGTTCACAGTGTGAGAGACCAGCACACTCATAAGATAGAAGGCATGCAAAGGAATTGAGTATGCAGACAGATTCCGACACTGATTAGAAATTGAGCTACTCTGCTCAATGGAACTAGCTGGGGTTCTGCCAGAGTTTATTTTCCATTACTTGTAAAGTATAAAATCACTGCCATGAATCAAAGCGCTTCGTATGGATCTGATGCAAAGTTCTGTGAAATGCTTTCAGTGGCGCAATAAGCTTTGGATCAGGACCTGAGAAGATGCTTCAGATAGCAGTATTTTATTTTGATGAACACACTTCTTTGTTTCTTCTTTGTTTCTACAATTGGATAGAAGTCACTGTGATATGACAGTGACAAAGGTAAGTTGTAGCTAGAAAGATAGTACTTTGGGAAGATTTTTTCCCTTTTACTACACTTGGTGTGGAAGATAAGGGCTATGAATAAAAGCACCATATACAGCTGTGTATTAGGGGTTCAGCCTTCTACATAAGCTCTTACTTTTCCACTAATATCCATAGGAAATTAAAAGCCTAAATACTATCTTGAAGGTTAGCCATAGGTTCCAGGTCTGCTTGGGAATGAGGCAAAGTACATTTTCTTGTTCATCTGCCATTCCCTCAACTTTCAGGACAGCAAGTATGGCTGGTACCTCAGAGATGAGGGGAAGGAATACCTCAGCAGGTGCAGAAGGTGACTCATTTTCAACCCTTGAAGTGGTGTAGAGCATATGCTATTCCTGTGCACTATATTCCAGGCTGTAACTAAATGTCATGCCTGAAGTAAGGGCCTGGCTACCTAATAAGGTTTACAGTCATCTCCTTTTTTGGGGCATCTTGACTCATTCCATCTAACTTTCCACATCCTATACTATGCAGCACTCTTCTATGTGACATCTCCTATAAAATCCTGTTGTTCCTAATTATCCCTGCTTTCATTACCACTGAACATTCTGCCAACAGAAATGTGATCAGAAAGTTCAGGTTGCTTTTAGCAATAACTGCTTTAAAGTACAAACACTGTTCATTTAAAATTAAACTCTTAAATACTATGGCAGTAAACAATCTTACCATATCTCCACTGAGGCTTAACCTGACCATCAAAGCCTTTGCAAGATTGAGGCCAAGAAATAAAAATCCTCACTGGGGCAAAAGAATAGTCCTTACAAATAATTTCCCCAAAATAACCTAGTTTTAAAATAAAATATTCAGAATTAAATGGCTTTTCTTATTAGCGCTTGCTTATTAATTTCCTCTAGTCACTCCATATGCTTTAGTTACTTGTTGAGAATTTTGCAACAATCTTATCAACGTGGAAATATCAGAAGCAAAAATTGTTGTTCTGCTTTATGTGGCTATCAAAGCTATCACAATAGTGTTACTGAGAAGCAGACATTAAAAACGATACATTATTTCAACAGTCCTATGTGAACAGTTGTTGTTGATTGTAATGAAATATTTGGAATCCCAAAGGAAATGTTGAACATCGGACAGTGGCCAAGATCTAGCCACTTTTTTTTTTTTTTTTTTTTAAGCCTACTATATTTCTTATCTCTTTTTCAATTTAGGGAAGGGAAAGGGAGATTTCAAAACTACTCATATGTCACAACCTGCATTTTTCATCAGCATAGAGATTGTTCTTCAAAGATATTTTGGATTGACCTATGATATTTTCCATGTATTTTACTGACCTTACCTAAATAAAAAATTCCTCTGGCAACTTTTTGGCATTATAGAAAGCTTTGTTCATTTATTAGCACTTCAGTCACCCATATTTTCCCTCTATTGGCTCAATTAATGTTTTTGTGGTACCTGGAATTAGCCAGAACTAAAAGGCAAATAACTGCTATTGGTTTCACTTGGAAATGATAGGCATCCCAATCATCTGTAACCATCTATAGAAAAAAATCTTTGTGTATCTTTCTCCAAAACCAAAACTTTAATGTTATAATTGATAGGTTTTCTCCTTAAGGCTTGTCATAGTTATAAAATAAATTTTAATTCTTTGTGCCTGCATGTATGATATTCAAAACATAACCTTGCCTTTCAGTGATGCATGTATTCTGGGGGCATGTGCCTGTCATCCATGAATGAGAATTCTCTGTTGGCACTGGCCAAGAAACAAACCTTTTACCTTCATGATAGAACAAATGTAATGTGTTGCACCAGTACATGTCCTCTTAACTGACTGTTAGCCTTGCGTGTGTGCCAAAATAACTACACCTTCATGTACATTGTTTGTAGCGTGAATATTAAGTTCTTGGCTCTATTAGTTGGCCATAAGTTATGTAATATACAAGACTTGTACAGGTTTGTGTGTGCGTACACATACTCTTTGGATCCAGCTAAGTAAATAAACCATATAGATGTTGATCCAAACCTTAAATCTTATTAAGGCCAAACTCTAGTCCTGCCGCCAATGCTGTTCAGCTTGGCCACTTGGTGACACTGCCATTCTCCCTCCATAGCATGAAGGTAAAGATCTAAGGAGGCTTTTATGTTTTTACGCTTCTACCCCGTTTCCGTTTCTGGGGAAAATCACTTTTCACTGATTCAAACATAGTCTTGGAGTGACAAGAAAAGATTCTCCATCTCTTGTGGAAGTAGGAGGGTCAGTATGAAAGCAAGATTTCCTCTGAGTACTCTCAAGATACCATTTAAAATTATGCCCTGCATGGGCGCTGTATTTTCCTTTGCCACAAGTTTGTGAAGCAAGTTGACGCTCACTATGTATACAAGCAGTTGTTCATCATCAGTTAGTAAGTACAAAGTCATGGTATATTGAGGTGGGAATGGGAAAACAGGACTGTCGTACAATGCCTATGGCCCTGAGTCTTACCTTTATGAAATTAAATACCTGAAGTATAATGATAGATCTCAAACTTGTGTGAAATTCTCACAGTCTGGAATGCCTCAACTTGATACATGTGTACCTCCTGTATTTGGAATGTTTGGCCATAAAATAGCATTTAGACATTCATTTACTCATTTTGTGCACCCAAGTGCCCATTTGGCTTACTTACCTAATAAAAGCTGGAAGTAATGGACTGGGATGTTCTTTTTAAGTCTTCAGAATCCTAAAACTAGTGAGAGACTTTTAGTTGCATTCATGCTTGCTCATTAAACTCAAAAAAGAATGCTTGAATGCTGTTCCAGCTAAGAATGGTGCTTCAGGCAGCTAAAGAATATTGCAGATAGTACCTCCATATCTTAATTGCCCAAGTAATTTGTTTTTGCAGGGAGAAATAACAGTAATATATTTAGGTTTGGGGTTTTTTAAGTTTTTTTAGTATATTACCTTGGCTATATTGCTTCAAAATCCATATGGAGAAGGTGGATTTCAAAACAAGTTTAAGATATGACTCTTTACTTTGTTGTCAGAAAGCATTTGAATTGGCTTGTTTCATTCAAACTAATTGATTGTCCACTCTAGATGATAGACTTTGGCAAGAGCAAGCTTGATAATAAATAAGAGAAAAAAATCCAGCCTATTTACTGAGTATTCTTGACAGACATTTGCAGTACTGGTAGTCAGAAATGTTTTTTTTTAAAAATAAATTCTCTTTCATAATCATGCACAAACACATGTGCATGCACACATGTACTACTTTGGTGTATATATATACACACATGAAGAGCAATACTATGGAAGAGGCTTTTTTTTTTTTTTTAATGCCTTACATTTGGAAATTGACATTGAAATGGCAACTGACTAACCTGATTTGGAAAAATGTCAAGCACCTACCATATTCCATTGCAGGTAAACAGCCAATGAATTAATTTTCAAATATAGTTATACAGCATGTCTTTTTGTGAGTTACTGTAAAGCTTATGGCACTGTATAAAGTGAGTTTTGTTGTAAGCATTTGTAAAGGTCTTAAAGATAATGCTCACGATAATTTGCCCTTACATTCAGTTATCTTTATTCAAGATTTTTCTATTACTTTGCACATTTTTCAGAACAGATCACACATATGAATAAAGTTACATTCAAGTTAATTAAAAATGCAGCCCTAAAAATACACTCATACTTCATCCATCTTTACATTTTGATCAGGAGCTATATTATGGGTGATCAAAAAAATAAGAAAAAAGATGGTAATCGGTATCCCCACAATGGTGAATTATTTTAAGCTCCAGTTTACATCAGATGAGTTTCTGTATGCTTGCATTTGCTGAAATGCTATTTGAACACAAAGTAATTAAATAATGTGAAATAATGCCACCTTGGCTCTGTTAAATAGGGTTACATTAATGCAACTGAAATGCTGTGTGTCTGTAATATTCATGCTAAATACATACTAGCTCTTTACAAAGGCTTTATGTAAGGTCAGTTAACCTACAAACTCTGATGTCTTGTGTAAAATCCTCTTGGCAAACTACTTTTCTTAGAGTGTAGTGTATGAAACGGTAAGGTCATAGACAAAAAAACAAGTTATAGTGTTTGTTTATCTGTGTGCTGGGTGCAGAATATATCAGCTTTGGCAAACTATTGCAGTAGGGAAAATGTTTTGTATAATGCCTATAATACAAAGTAATTTATCTTTACATTCTGTAAAGCAGAGAAATGGTCAATGTTGGATAAGTATATTGAAGTTTATTCTTAGCAAGGTTTTATGTTTCACAGATTTAAATATTACAGGAGAAATATATATTTATACAGAAGTATAATTTTTGAATGTTTGAGGTTGGTTTTCTTCAGTCATGAACCATTTATTTATCCACATTAGGCTTTATTCCTTTGCTAGCTTGTTTATCTGTCCATGCTGTTCCAACATCCATTTCTAATTTGGTTTAGATGTTTTGATTATTTATTTGCACAAATCTGGATGTTCATGCTGTCAGGACCTGATCATAAAGTGTAGAGGCAAAACTGTTTTGTCTTTGATTACTTAGAACACTAATAAAAATGTAATCATTAAATAGTTGTGGTATGGAGATACATCTTGACATAGTCTTCCTTGGAGCACTGTACAGCATGATAGAAACCTTCAGTGAATCTTACTATTTCTTGTTCTTATTTTCATTTGTCTTTCATCTTGGTCCAGAAAACCAGGAAGCTGCTGTGTGCTAATAATTACCTGCAATATTTATAATTGCAGGCATTGCAAACATTAACATTCAGCTGTATTAGCCTACTGTGTTCACTGTGAAATTTTCAACATGGTAAATATTTTACATGATCATTTAACCTTACAAGTTTACTTTTTTCCCCTCACTAATTTAACACTGAACCTTTTTTTTTTTTCATTATTACAAATGAACAACTTGAGCATAGAATTTCTTAATCTTAACTATAATAGATAAACATATCCTAAGCAAAGATTTTTAACCACTTGATGAAGGGGGCCAGGCACCATCCAGTGCAAAGCACACTGGGCAAAATCTTATCCCCACTGCAGTCAGTGCCAAAATTCTAACTGGTGTTAGCAAAAATGGAACCACCATTACCAAGGGGTTAATATGCTTAGTAACCATGATAAGAGGTTATGGGGGAGCACAACAGTGATTCTCTATTTCCATATCTTTGTTTCTGAATAGTAGTAGTTTTAAATTAACAATCTTTAAAATAAGTAAAAGAAACTTGAAGGGGGATCATATACTACTAGTTTGTACTAGGTTTTTTCAGGAAAAGGAAACAAATTTTTATATATATATATATGCAATATATTTTTACACTGTTTATTAATGCTAGAAAGTATTACATGTATCACTTTATCAGTGTGAATGTTAAAGTAATGGCAATGTTATGGATGTTTTAAACCTTTTAAAGTTGTCTTGTTAAATTCTAAACCCACATTAACAATGGAAAAGCTACTTTGGCTACAACATTATTGTTGATGTTTTAGGGAAAAAAGTTCAAGTACAGCAGTTGTTTGATTAGCACTGTAAAAGCTTGGCTTGAAAAGTTGTAGTGAAATCCATATTGTAAACACCATTTTTTAAAGCATAGCTTCTCATAAAGTATGTTACTGCTGTTGACTGACTGTATAAAATTGTATCTTTAGTTGGTAAAGTGATCAATAAATGTGTTACTACATCAGTTCCTGGACTTCTTGAAGTATATGGTATTTGCTGATAAACTTTGTTACCAACAGTTATTTTACAGTTTAGATGTTAAGCAAATTGCCAATGAATGTATACATTACATCAAATACACTCTGAACAACTAGCAGAACATATTTCTTCTTTACCATTTATTTTCCTGGTTTTAATGAGTAGCATTAACATTCTCATTAACATTGAGAACTCTAGTATGATCCTTGAAGAACCATGATGATAGTGATCCACCAAATGAGCTCTGTCAGGGATGAAACAATTTCTTCTTAACTAGCTACTTAACATAGATTGGTCCTCAGTCTCAAAAGCCTGAGTTACTTCTTTCACCTTCTCTGAGTGGTGCTGAAAATGGTTTCCTTGCAAGGGAAGTCATTTGCTACACAGAATATTATTTTAAGGATGTTACATCCAAAAGCAAATATGGACCTTTTATTCATAAATAACAATATTCTTCAGCTTCCCAGTAACAATAATATCTTGATTTTTCAAGAAACAGAATACTGAAGTTATTTAATTAAACTCACAATAGTAATAATAACATAATGAATAATGTGACAATAACCCCACCACTGCATTAGCAACTATCTGGAAACAAAATTAAACACCTTACAGCTACACTGTCTCTTCTCCAGTTGTTCTCAAACTGGAAGTAGTATTCTCTGTGCTCACACAGTAGACAACCTTTAGAAATGGCTTTTGAGTGAAATCTAATACAGTTGGGTCCTGAGATAGCTTTTCTTCCTGCATAAACACCATATGCTGTTTGCATTGTGACTGCAAGATAAAGCTCCTTTAATCTCTGAGAATATGGAGTTTACTGAAACTGCAAAAAAATCTAATGAAGCAGAACCTTTAGGGATTACTAAAGGAAAAATCAAGATTTTTTTTTCCATTCAGAAAGCCTTTAAGGAAGGGGACATAGTATCCTTCTGCCCTATAAGAATAGAAGACACCAAGATCTGTATTTTCAAAGGATTTTTTATTATTTTCCTGTAGAGACTTTAGAAATGCCCACTCGACACTACATACCACATCATGACTTTAAAATAAAAAGTCTGCCAGGATGTGTTCTCTTTACTCCAGGAATACAATTATTTGGTCTAGCTTTTCTCAATGTGTAGCTACTGTTGCAATAACTAGACACAGATTGTACATGTAGAGATAGTCCTATTGAAATGGGACTGACAGTGCCACCCAACCCTTGCTGGCTTTCTGTTCCAAGCTTTCAGAACTGCCCACTCACATCAGCATCAGTTAGGTCTCCTGCTCTCATGTCCATATGCCAAATGCAGGCTGATCGCTACTGTTTCGCCATGTGTTCCACCACAGCCTTGACTGCAGTCAAGGACTTTTCAGCTTCTCATATTGTCCCACCAGTGAGAAGTCAGGAGGCACCCAAGAAGCTGGGAGGTAACACAGCCAGGACAGCTGACCCAAATTGACAAAAGGGATATTCCATACCATACGACGTCATGCTCCGTATATAACTGGGGGGCTGGCTGGGAGGCAGGGCAGCTCGGTAACTAGCTGAGCATGGGCTTCGGGTGGTGAGAAATCGTGCTGTTCATAGCTTAATCATAGAATCATAGAAAGGTTTGGGTTGGAAGGGACCTCAAAGATCATCTAGTTCCAACCGCCCTGCCACGGGCAGGGACACCCTCCACTAGACCAGGTTGCCCAAAGCCCCATCCAACCTGGCCTTAAACGCTTCTAGGGATGGGGCTTCCACAACCTCCCTGGGCAACCTGTTCCAGTGCCTCACCACCCTCACAGGAAAGAGTTTCTTCCTAACATCTAATCTAAATCGACCCTCCTTCAGCTTAAACCCATTACCCCTTGTCCTGTCACTACACTCCCTGATAAACAGTCCCTGACCATCTTTCCTGAAGGCCCCCTGTCAGGTACTGGAAGGCCACAATTAGGTCTCCCCAGAGCCTTCTCTTCTCCAGGCTGAGCAACCCCAACTCTCTCAGCCTGTCCTCATAGGAGAGGTGCTCCAGCCCTCTGATCATCTTCGCGGCCCTCCTCTGGACTCGCTCCTACAGCTCAATGCCTTTCTTGTACTGGGGCCCAGTATTATTATTATTATTATCATCATCATCATCATCATCTTCCTTTTCTGTCCTATTAAACTGTCTTTATCTTAACCCACAAGTTTGACCTTTTTTTTTCTTTTCAATTCTCTCCCCTATCCCACTGAGGTGGGGGATTGAGCTGTGTGGTTGTTTTAGCTGCCTGCTTGGTTAAACCACAACAGTATATTTGACCAATGAGTCCTTTATTAAGAAAATGCCATGTATTCAACCTGACAGCTAATTCAGCAACGTCGTTCCTTTACTACAGCTTGTGGGTCTTTTGAATTCATCCATTCAAGACAAAATACATGCAGTATATTATGCTGATGTATTTGTTTGTGATCATTTGAAAGCAGCTTAGTGGTTGTAGTATTTCTGTAGTTCCACACAGAGCTGTCAGTGAAATTTCATGCATCACCCTTATCTTTTATTAGTCTGATTTTTTTAAACAAACAATAAACAAATAGATGATCTACTTGACATTTAAACACAACCTCTCAATTTAAAAATGAACTGTTAAACTTCAGACACTACAGCTGTTTTTCAACAAGCAGGATTTAGAAAATAATTCAGCATCAAATCTGTTTGAACTGCTACTTTTACTATTGCATCAATAATTTAGCTAAACTTCCTAAGTTCACTGGCTCAAGATGGGTTCATGCCCTTAGCCATCCCTCTACTCCTGAAGATGAATTGGATCAGGTTTTTATTCTGCTCATAATAGGGTTTGGGGAACTGAAGCAACTTCAGTAAAGGCATTCTTTATTACCTGAAGTAACCTGTGTACTATGCCTTTTAATTGTTTATTTTACTCATCCTGTTAATTTTGTTTCCTTCTGTCTCTGCTTTATTTTTCTCAGACTAAGAAAGCTGAGGAAGAAAAAAAAATGAGAAGAGCTCTCAAAAATTAGGAGTGTTTCAGTCAACATTTTACAAATACTTCTATTTTACCCACTTCCCCCCCCCGCCCCATTTTTTGTCTGTTGTAAAATGGCCTCAACTTGGATTTGAAACATACATAACATTAGTATAGAAGATTCACTTCAGTCGCCAGTGATATGTATTACCTATTGGACAGCACTTGAATAGCAAAAACAACCAAGTGCAGGTAGAATTGTTCTGGTAGCTGTAATTGACAGTTATTTAAGCTGGTATTTGAAGAGCGAGCTTTTAGTTACAGTGACAGTAAACAGTAAACTGGCAGGATATTGTAAACTGAGAAAGAAAATCTTCTTCTTTTTCATTTACCATTTAGAAGAGCTAAAACAGGAGGGTCACTACTGCCAGGAAAAAGAAGGGCAGTTTCCAAGGTTTCAAATTAAGTAGTGATCAGGTTTCATACCGTCTATGACTGTAGCCACTCATTGTCCAGCAACTCTGTCATTTGTTCTGTGATTGAAAAGCTTGTCCCCCACAAACACAAAGGAGAACAAAGGCACGATGGCAGCTTGGGTAACCCAAATAACTCAGAGACAAAAGTGCCCTGTCACAGCCCTTCCTGGGGCTTCCTAGAGCCATCAGCCTCTATCCAGGTGTGAAACACATTGGGATGCGTGAATGGCTCTCCAGAGCACCTTACAGATCAAGGGAGGTTACTACTTACAAGGCTATGCAGACATGAGTATTTAGAGATTGTACCACATTATGGGGTATATACGGAAGGAACCAAAGGCAGAGATGTAGGTGGATATATTGTATAATATATCGATAAATATATTAAAAAAATTCTTAAAAAAATGGTATAACATGTTTCCCATTATTTGAAATTCTGGCTCTGCTCCAAGGCACTCCAAGTTGCTCAAAGGCAAGAAAGCCTTAAGAGACTTAAAAACTTGTCTATAACAAACAAAACATACTAGTTTTTCTGAAAAGACAGAACTCTTGCAACACAAGAATTGGCTAATTTGCAACTACTGCTGAATACATCAATGAAAAAAGAAATGTGTAAACAAGTACAGACTTAAGGGATTTGTTTGTTTACAATCACAAGGGCAGATGTGCTGGCACCTGGGAGAATGATATTCATTTTATCAAATGATCTGCTCAGTCCTGTGAGAGCTGTTACAAAATGTCATTGAAAGCTTTCCATACACACACTACCAGGTTATCACTACCTTTTATGTAGGTAATCAGAGTACTTAAAAGATTTTGCTTTAAACCAGCTTTCTTTTAAAAACTGAAAACTAACTTTATAATTATTTGAGTATTTTGGAGTACATCCATACTCTTTCACAACTGCAACAAGCCAGTCAGCAGCATCACACACCTCCTGTCCGCATGCTGCTTGTCAGTCCATGAGCTCGGCCTGGCCTGGCCTTGTCCCTGCTGCAGGACCCAGCCTCCACCCACAGTGGCAGCCCCAATATCCTCAGCTGCTACTTCTAAACAAAAATATGACAGAAGGCAGCTGGATGGAGAGAGGTTTATGCAGATGCACAGGTTTCCTCTGCTACAGGATGTATTTCTACCAAGCAGTACAATACTGTCCTCTCTAACCACTGCTTTCAGAACAAATGCATAGGTCTGAATCATTCACACTTCAATGAGGACACAAGTTTCATGTTGTTGACAGGGATACACAGCACCTGATTAGCTATATTGTTGCAGCACGTAGCCCAGTTTCAGTTGGCCTGTTGACCATCACCAGATGGATAAAAAAGGAGAATCTATTTTCAGCAGAAATGTAAAACACGGCAAGAATTTGTGCTTGTTTGTTTGGTAAAACACTTGATTTACTATCTCCTTGACAGAAATCTCTATTAGGAAAACCCTCCAAGTATCACTTCATATGAGTTTAGAAGTACCTACCTTCCATGGAAAAATCCCCTTTCTTTAGATTTGATTTATCCCAGAACTACAGGAATTGCACTTGGTCTTAAAATACTGACTTTACCTATGTTTAAATCTAGAAACAATGCTATGGTAAACAGTACTGTTGTCTCCTCTAATTGTTACAGCTTATTATATTCCATCCTTCTGGCAGAGGCTATGAAGCAGAATGGGAAGTTTTTGCCCCCCATACCCTTTTCTTACACAACATATCTAAGCAAAGGACAGTGTCACTGTGGCAAACCAACAGCAGAACAACTGCAAAGACAGATGCTGAGTAATATCCCAACTAGACAAGAAAAGCCCTGCAATGAACTCAGTGACTCAAGTTGTGGTAGGGTTGTAGGAAAGTTATGGAGGAAGAAAACTTTATGTTTCAAAGCTGACACTTTGAAAAATCTCTCGTCTGTCCAGGTGTCGCTGAATGGCAGCGCAGCCTTCCGGTGTGTCAGCCACTCCTCCCAGCTTAGTATCATCAGCGAATTTGCTGAGGGTACACTCTGTCCCCTCGTCCAGGTCATTGAAGAATATGTTGCATAAGACCGGAACAAAGCACTGACCCTTGGGGCACATCACTAATTACAGGCCTCCAACTAGACTCTGTGCCACTTACCACAATCCTCTGGGCTCTGCCATTCAGCCAGTTCTCCAGCCACCTTACCGTCCACTCATCCAGCCCACACTTCCTAAGCTTGCTAACCAGGATGTTATGAGAAATAGTGTCAAAAGCCTTGCTGAATTCAAGGTATACAAGGTATACACTTTATTTTTGTATCCACAGGAAAAGTAGAAACCAGATTTTTCTGAGAAATATACACGAATGAAAGCAGATTGACGGGATACTAAACAGACTCAAGTTTACACGAGAGTTCCTCTTGTACGCATTTATTAGGAAGTTTCCAACATCTGATGAGGTGTATTATTCATTACCATTATAAAATAATGCCTCAACAATTCGTATGCTTTTTTCTGTAATCCTAGCTTGACTCCAGAATACAGACAGGGATGAAACTACCATGGCAAGACATACTGTTTTGCTAGAGATTCCAGGCTTTCCCCATTTTGATGATCCAATGACACTTATAAGAAAAATAGGGAAGTGGATACATGCAGTCAGGTCAACTAAGCTTGTTTTGCTCAGTTACCTAGATCACCAGGCTAAAAAAGCAAGGTATGATACACAGCTTAGTTTTGAACAAAATTTATTCCTAAATTTACAGTCAGCAGACTTGTGTTTTCTCATTCTATTACTGTCATTGGTGCTAAGCAAATCTAAATTAGTTATGTACAAAACTTCACTAAATAAGCAAGAATCAGCCAAAAGCTAGCTTATTTAAATATGCTTACTTGGGTGAGAGGCCACAGTCAACAGTTAAATACTATCACCGTTTGACTGCTGCCTACACTTAAAATGGGAATAAAATTATCGCAATCTGGCCACCATATATGAATTATACCTACAATGTTGTTTGAGATTTGCTTCAGATAATAGAAGTATCTTTTAAACTCACCTTTAAGCTGTAAATATCTGTGTTTTCTTCCATATCTAAAAGACTTCAAACTGGTGTTCTCCAGAAATTGATCCAGCTGCTATTTCGAAGCAGTGTGAGAATATTTGAAAACAAATTAAGAAAAAAGTTATAGTGAGTGTTTTCAACACAGTTCAGCATCACCACTGAATCACAGAACTACACCATGTGATCATTTTCTTCTTCAACTGCAGTTGTGTGAATGATTTTATATAAAACACACACACACTCACACTCTCTCTCTCTCTCTTAAAGATCACTGCTTCCTTATTTCATGTTTTGCAGCAGTGATGTAAACCCAGTGAACTGCAGCAGCCATTACAAGGAAATGCATGTATTTTCATTAATTAAATATTAAGTGGTATTTCCAACTACTTTCACTTTATAAAAACATTTGTTCAAAATTGTATTTAATGTATAATATTCAAATACTAATTTTTAAATTAAGAATATAGAAATAATAAATATAATTAATAAAATCATGCATATAATTTTATTATATGCATGAATTTATTAAAATTTATTAAAATTAATAAAAATATGTATATAATATTATTATATGTAAATAATTATATTAAATACAAACAATTATTAAACAATAAAAATATTTTTATATTCACCCAGCAGAGAAGAGCTTCTTGTCAGCATATCCATATTTTCACTTATGGAATTGACTACCACCAGTCTACCTAGTTCAGAAGTTCAGAAGACTTATGGCTCACAAATTAAGGAACAAGAGAAGACAGAGACATGGTTTTTAATGCAGAATATAACAGTATTGGTCCTGATATTTTAATCTCTCAATCAGCTCAGCGTGTTTAGATGTTAGCACTGTTAAAACAGCCAACAGAAAAAACACTCCCTACCTCTACTCCAAAATACCATGTGTGAACTCTAACTGAAGTCCTTGAATGAACAGAGAACACAAACTGTTTAACTTCAACAAAGCCAATTTCATCTTGGGTTATCATAAAGACATTTTCTCCTGCCTTTATTTTTACCCTTGCCTTATCAGCAAGAGTGTTCATTTTCATAAAGCATGAACTACAATTAGCTTATAATAGCAGGGATACTTCATTTTAAAAAAATACTATATGCACATAAGTGAATGCATGTCTGTTCATAGCCTTTGTAATTTACATGGCTGAAACACAGGTACCTGAAGAGTATAATGATAAATGATGACCTGAGAATCAAGACAGATGCAAGAGGTTGCTGTTTTGATTGCTGTTTTGAAATGATCACAAAGACAGGAAGGGGAAAGAAAGATTTTTTTTTTTTTATGCTTGATGACCAACTGGAAATCAGCAAAATAATAATTCCAAGTTCACACCTTATGATAATTTACTTAAGGCAAAACAATACATGTTATTCTTGATGCCTGCCTGATGTCAGAAGGGAATGAGCAGAGCAGAGCAAATTGTTCAATTGCTCTTCAGCAGGAAGTAAAACTCAGTATTGCCAAAGTTGAATAATTAGATTACAGAAAGATTTAGAAAAACACAAGTATCATCATGCCTTAGTGAGAAATGTAGAGTAGAAACAAGATGGTAAGCAAGCAGAATTCACATGTTTTGAAGGAGACATGAGAAGTTTGTGTATAATCAGCAAAAATTAGGGGGTAAAGTGCAGTAATCAGAATGAGAAGCCAGTGAGTGTGATGTTACTCAGATAACTGAAAGCCAGAATTGATTAATTCAGAGAAATCGCAGTTCCAGGAACCACCTTTTTCCTTTCTGATCTTCAGGGGAAAAAAAAAAAAAAATTCAAGGCAAATTCTTCCAATGTTCACTGGAAAGAAGGCTGAAAAAATGTTCTGAGGAGGCTGATGAATATGGAGCTGTCAGACCAGCAATGCTGAGTCACCATCTCAGCTTTTGAAACCTGATGACAAACCGGTCTCTGAAAATCCTGGAAAAGAATATTCTTCACAGAACTCATGTTCACAGCTAGCTCTGGATCCTACCAGAGAGAAAATGATGGCAAAAGTGCATAGTGTACAAAGATGGAACCACGAGTGATGTGAAAAGTGCAAACAGTCCTAAAACCTTATAAATGCATCTAATTGAATGCAACTACACCCTATGGCAAATTTTATAAGCTAAATCTTCCAGTTAGTACTGCTCAATTCTGACATCAGGTCATTAATTTTCAGGCTATGTTGTTTTTTGCTCTGACAAATGGCTTTGTAAAGGTTTTTTTTTCCCCTCTGAGAGCAGGTAATTAATTTCTTGATGAGTTTTTGCTGAATCTTTCTATTGATCTGCTTTTGGATTTTTTTCACATTACAGAAAACAAGTCCTGCCTTACCCGTAAATTTAAAAAATAAACAGTTGGATGCAATTATGTAAATATTCTTTACATAACTACCTCTGTACTTACATTAGAATGCTGATTATCATCATTTTCACAGGGAAGAAGTTTATATACCACAAGCTATTCAAAATTCAAATTGCACTTCACTAGTGCATAGACTTACAGAATACACAACATCCACTAGGACAGGAAGAATTAAAGTCCATTTCAATGAAAGTCCCTCAAAATATCAACAGAGTACATTATTTATATGTAAAGTTCTTAACAAGAAATTTCTCATTGCAGCGAAATGATTTACTACCGCTCCAATATTTATCCACTACATCCAGAAGATGTTTCATAGATGTTGCTTCATATAAATGTTTATTGACTGCTAGATCTTTTGCCTTATGACTTTCCTGAAAGTTACTGGAGGAGAAAAAAAATAGAAAACTTTCTGCTCAAGGTGGTGTTTTTTTAAACTGGGGTCATCACTTAATTGTGAAGTGTGATATGCAACAAAAATGGATACAATCAGGTAGTTTTGCAAAATGTCCTTTACATTGTATATGCACTAAAAAGCCCTAAGACAGGTACTCAACAGTTTGTTCTATAGTTCTAACTTTTTTCTGAAAAAACATTTATTATCTTCAAGATGAGAATGCCTATGTTTAGCTCTGGTACTAAGCTCTAGCTTGTTTGGGAAAACCTCAAGCACCACTTTGCCAGCCATTCTTAAGTCAAAGTGTCCTACTATGGAAAAGTCTAGTTGTATTTACTTTTATTAAAGCTCTTGAAAAACTTCCTTTACAAACTTCCATTCTTCAGTTCTAAATAGTTTTTACAACACTGTAGTCTCTTGGACTAAAACAGAGCCTTAAGCAAAAGCTTTTTGTATAGCTGCTCTACTACTTCTCTACCTCTGCCACTATATGTTTAACTTTTCCTGTAATGAAGCCCCTACTAACATTACTACAAACCTGTCCGACCCAAAGATTAAACAAATTCCGTCTTTGATTTCACTAAAAGACCAAATGGGATCACAAATAATGCTAATGCAAATATATGTAAAACAAATTGCTGCTGTACTCTTCCACAGAAGCCAGAGATCCTTCTGGCAAAAGTTATTCCAATGAACAGGACAAGATGGTGGATCTTTCCATACAGGACTGGCATACCATCACCACAGTCTTCTGACTGCTGACCAAATGAATGGAAACATTAGAATCCTAAGCCTAGCATTACAGAGAACAGTGTTCTCAGCAGCTCTTATTTTTGCAAGGAAAAAAGTTACTGAGTGATAGAACTATATTCATTTCTGAAAAGCAATCTAAGAAAATTTAATTGCCATTAAAGGTCCATTTTAACATCTGAGATATATAATGCACAATAATCAGCTCTCTTTTCTAGTGCTTACCTGTCTGCCTATTTTGTTCTTTGTTCATCACATACAGTTTCCAGAGAGGTCATGAATAATTTTTGCTTAGTCATTGATACTCCAGCATTAGGTTGTTCATTATTTTTCTGCAAAGCTATGTTTTTGTTTCTCAGCTGGTCAGTTTATTTCATTGTACAATTTCTATTGGTGGGCAAGTCAGATGCTGAAAGTGTGTTAGAACTCTCCTGAGGTTGAATGTGCTCCTCTAAAGAAGTGGATAATTCATCATATATCTCCACTGAGTCTGAAAAAGAAAAAATACACAGTCATGTCAACAGAATATCCTAATTTTAAAATTACTTTCAAGAATAGAATCTTTATTGAATTTTTTTTGCTATGAAAAGCCACCTCATTCTTGAAACTAGGTCTGGAGATGATAAAAACAGTTCCAGACTAGTTCTCAGGTATCTATTTTTTTTTATTTTGAAAAAAACTTAGTTTTTTTCAGTAACATTTTACTTGCTTTGGAGTACTTTATATCTTGCTCATAACTGCAAACAGTGCCATCAGCTTGTATACAAGTCACTAAATGTAAAAGGATCTTTGCTTAAGAAAAATAATGCATGTATGAACTACTGGTATAATTTTAAATACACATTACCTATAGTAAATAGAACTGAGTCACAAATTTAAATTTACAGAAGTGAAACGCCAATAACTAAACCTGACTGTATGCATGATGTTTAGCAGGAAGGAGAAAGAATATCAAGACTTAGTTTCAACCATGTGAACCATCTTCACTGCCAAGTCATAGGGAGTTCTTTTCACATGGTTTCATCCAAACAGTATTTAAGACTTTTAAAAATACTGTCCCTCCTGATTCTTTAAATTGGTGAAGGCTAAATTTAAACTAGATTGCCACTAATGATTATTGATGTCATACGTTAAAGTAAGAACTCTTTACGAAGTTGTTAAACAGAACTCGAAGTTAAACAGAAAGGTATGAATTAAGTCATATTTTGTTACTAGACAAAGTAACTGGAATGTGAGTTATCTTTTTTAGAAAAGAGCAAATATCAAATTTCATGGATGGACCTATGAAAGGCTGAATCTTTGGAGGGATATTAAAAGAATCCACTAGGTGGTGCACAAGGCATAGAGGAGACAGGCAACGCTGTGGCGCTCTAACTCTCACCTAGAAACTCTTTAAAAAAAAAAAAAAAGTCACAACAAAGAATTAAAAGAACCCCCAAAATCAAAGGGTAAAATTATTGATGACAAACCTCAGTGGATAGTCCAGGTTACAAGCAAATTTCACCTCACTTTGGCAATGCAAGTTCACTTCTATGCAAATTCACTGACTACATCTGGAGGAAAAAGAATCTTTCTGCTAAATAGGCAAAGATTTTTCTCTTAAAGCCTACACTACATGTTGTTGCTAGAGAAAAGCAGAGAGATTGTGAACTACCCAATATCTTTTGTATGATATTGAGCTGAAACCCAGAGGTCACATCAATTTCTTCTATCACACAAGTGGAAGCAAGCACAGGGGCTTGTGCATCAGTTCCATGTCATTTCTGCTCCAAGATGTGTGTCCGTTATGTCTCTGAGAATTGTGAGGTAGAAAAGATTTAGCAATCTCAACAGAACTGTGAATCAATATCTAGCAGTTTGTATGACAGCTTATACCTATAGATTTGTTATATGTTCTTTTTATTTATGCATCCAACAATCAGTATTAGCTCAAGATCCTCTTTCATGCAGCCCATGTGCATCTCTTCCTCCACAACACTACCTCCAGATATTAGCCAAATTACCTGATGTTTAGCTAAGCCATTACCTCTCTGTGCTCCTGAAATACTCTCATGCACACTAATTACTAAGCAAGAGGCACTTTTTGGCCAGTCTGCATGTAACTAAGAGCCAGCCACAACAGGTATACGTAATGACTAAAGACTGCAGTCTTTTCTTCAGTAAAGACACCAACTAGAAAGCTCAAAAATTCCTTCAACTTGAAGACTGAATTTGATTTCCATTTCATTACAAAGATTAGATATCTCTCAGAGGTACTGACAGTCACAGAATAATAAACAAAGTAGAAAACAACCATAAACAGCCATAGACACATACTTCTTACACAGAAGATACAGCAATAATTTGCACCATAGTGATCAACACCTTGAACAAAGCAAGCAAAAGAATTAAAGTGCTAAAATTGATACCTGGATGGGTGTTAATGTTAGCCTGGACAGTAATTTTATCATAAGCTTCAGCTTCATCTTGAAGTTTTAGATTTGGGTCTTTTTTAGACAAATCCTTAGTCTTCCTTTCTGAAAATGTAGCTTTGCTACTTCTTTTTCAGGTCCTTGTTGAGATGTGTAGCTGGTGAAACATTAGACAAATATTTGTACTGTAGCAAAGAAAAAAGACATTTAGCTTTGCTATCAAATAACTACAGATAATTTCAGATATGGATATACAATAGAATATGTAAAAGAAAATAGTGCTAATGGATCACCTAGACAATCCTCATTTTCCCAGCATGACAAAATAAAAAGTGCTATTTTTTAAACAGAACTGAAATACAGCTTTTCAAAGTTGAGCCACTGGCCAGGTACTGCACACTTATTGTTTGGGATTATAAAAAAACTAGGTAATAACAGACTGATAATTTTCTAATTTTATGCTATGCTGTATTTTTGCTTTTTTCCATACATTGCCAACACAGTATGCTGCATTATTTTCTTATAGTGTGTAGTGCTAATACTACTGCTGTTAAGATTGCTTTCTGTTGATTCAGAGCATAAATACACAGAACTCACGGTTGCCTGCAAAACACTAATATAATGTTCAGCAATTTCCACTACACTGAAAATTCATACTCTAGGCATAGGGATTTAATGCAAAATTCCAAACAAGTTCCAAATATTGGTGATTAAATACAATGCAAATGTCTCATGCTGTCTGGGTTTTTTTGGTAAAGCACCAAGAGCTAACCCTTATAAGGTTATATATATCATTCTACTTGCTTGAAGTTAAACACTTGCATTCTTTAAGGAATCATAATCCTAGTATTTATACTTGCATAGGAAGTGTTATGAGAGTTAATTTTTTCCTAGCATTAGTTGAACTTCCTATTACAAAGGTATCTATGTATATCAATGTGTTGGGTTTGTGTGGCAAGGTTTTGGTAGCGGGGGGGCTACAGGGGTGGCTTCTGTGAGAAGCTGCTAGAAGCTTCCCCTGTGTCTGATAGAGCCAATGCCAGCCAGCTCCAAGATGGACCTGCCACTGGCCAAGGCCAAGCCAATCAGCGCCTCTGTGATAACATATTTAAGAAGAAGAAAAACACTTAGAGAGAGAGAGAGCTTTTGCAGCCTGAGAGAGGAGTGAGAAGATGTAAGAAACTCTGCAGACACCAAGGTCAGTGCAGAAGGAGGGGCAGGAGGTGCTCCAGGCACCGGAGCAGAGATCCCCCTGCAGCCTGTGGTGAAGGCCATGGTGAAGCAGGCTGTACCCCTGCAGCCCATGGAGGAAGGATGAGGGGGTGTAGAGATTCCACCTGCAGCCCGTGGAGGACCCCACGCCGGAGCAGGTGGAGGCACCTGAAGGAGGCTGTGGCCTGTGGGAAGCCCATGTTGGAGCAAGTTCTTGGCCGGACCGGTGGACCCGTGAAGAGGGGAGCCCACGCCAGGGCAGGTTTGCTGGCAGGACTTGTGACCCCGTGGGGGACCCCACGCTGGAGCAGTTTGCTCCTAAAGGTCTGCACCCTGTGAGAGGGACTCCATGCTGGAGCAGGGGAATGATGAGAGGAGTCCTCCCCCTGAGGACGAAGAAGTGGCAGAAACACCGTGAGATGAACTGACCGTAACCCCATTCCCCGTCCCCCCCGTGCCGCTGAGGGGGGGGGAAGGTTGAAGCCGGGAGTGAAGTTGAGCCCGGGAAGATGGGAGGGGTGGGGGGAAGTGTTTTAAGAGTTGATTTTATTTTCTCATTCCTCTACTCTGTTTTGCTTGGTAATAAATTAGATGAATTCCCTCTCTAAGTTTGGTCTGTTTTGCTCGTGACAACAATTAGAGAGTGATCTCTCCCTGTCCTTATCTCGACCCACAAACGTTTCGTTATACCTTTTCTCCCGTGTCTAGTGAATGAGGGGAGTGAGAGAGCGGCTCTGGTGGGCACCTGGCCTCCAGCCAGGGTCAACCCACCACAATCTAACAAATTGTATTCAGACACATGCTTGTTAAAATGGTTGCTAATGATTCCTCTCTCATTTTTTCCCAAGGAAAATTATAAAATTCTGAAGATGCCAGCATTTCTTAAATATTCCATCTTAGATACTGTAACCATCAGGACACGTGTTTAGTAGGCTAGGCTGTATACCCTTTTGCAGATGAAGTAATACAAAATGCTAGGAAATAAAATCTGTAACAAAGTTTTTTCAAGAGGATAGATCTTTTCACTGTCATCTTTGATATTTATCATGTGCTCTTGGAACCTCTTCTCTCAAACTTGCTTTCAAATGTAACTCTCCAAAGCCAGTATACAAGCTTTCTGTCCCAAAAACCACAGACAGCAGGACAGCCCAATCATCTTGAACTTACAGTTAGCTGGTAAAGCAGATACATAAGACAACTGTGCTATACCAACTGTGAAGCACTTCTTGCACTAATCTCCTTTTCCATGCAATTCTACTTCATTTATTAGCAATGGAAATGTCAGTCCTACTATCTAAAATGTTAAAGAAAGCGCTAGTAGAAACACTTTGATCCCAAGTAGTATGAAGCTGCTGACCTTCAAGCAATGCCAAAAAAAAATCCTATACACGTTTGACAAGTAAAAGAAAGGTCCACCTGCAAAGAAGTTATCTATTTGGGTTTTCAGTTTTGGCACAGCAGGTGGTGTCAGGCTGCTCAGTTCAATTGTGCCTTACGTTACAATCTAAACTTGCAAAAACTGTGAGAGAGATGTCATCAATTCAGCAGAGCCCAATTTTGTAAATACCATTGTAGCTACCATTAGCAGTGGGAAGAAATTTTATGGCCACATATAAGAAAAAAACAACATAAAAACCCCACAACAACCCACAATAGGAAAGAGATAAGGAAGGTGTATACAAGGCCAAACTAGTAACACAAGGCAAGATTATTCCAATAACAGCACAATGCCCCTCAGTTGTAAACTGAAATGCTCCCAGTTTTGAGCAAATACTAGGCTGACAACAAAACAAAGGTGAATATCCCAGAAAGAAGTTCAGACATTTAAGATAATTTCATCCATAACCAAAACAAAGACATTTCTATAAGCCTATACCTATACATATGCAGGTGTTTTTCATGAAATCTCTGGTACCAAAACGGCTATATGTACCAAACAGCTAATGGAAATACAAGCTTACCTTATTTATTACTGTCCTGGTTCTGGCAAGGCTAGAGTGAATTTCACAAAGAGCCAGGACAGGTGAGCCAAGCTGGCCGGGGGCTATTCCATACCATGTGACATCACGCTCACCATAAAAGAGGGCTGGTCGGGTAGGGGCAGGTTTAGCGTGACTCCGGGACAGGCTGAGCGTCCGGTCGGTCGGTCGTCGGATCGGTAAATTGTTCTTTGTTACCACCCATTGTGAATATCTGTTATCAGTACTGTTGTTGTTGTTTCCCTCTCCCTTGCTGTCCCAGTAAACTGCCCTTATCCCAACCCTCGAGGCTTTGCCGTTGTTTTTCCGTTCTCCTCCCCAGCCCGCCGGGGGAGGGGTGAGTGAGCGGCGCGTGGTCCCCAGCTACCGGCTGGGGCTAAACCACGTCAATTACCATGGTGCTTCCGTATTTGAGAGGTGGGTCCAATCTCAGACTTCTTGTTCTTTAACATTTATGTCATCAATTTTGCAGATACCAAGGAAATAACATTTGAAAAATGTAAAAACATAAAAATAAATTGACTACAAGTACCAAACATGCATGATTTTCTAAAATTACATTTCAAACAATTGTATGATCAGCAACTGCCTTCATCACTTGAAAGTAAAATTATACAAATCCCAAACTTAACTCATGTTAACCCAGAAGCAGAACTTGAAGATCTGCATGAATCTGAGACTGGAAAAAGACAGAGAATTTATATTATCTTCCCCTTATCCACAACTGTATTTCCCAAGCTTTTGGTTTTTTTCTGAAGATTTCATGAAATATGTACATCTAAGCTGACCTAATTATATTTCACCTTCCTGACTGCAAAGATCAGGTTACATAGGGTAGAATTAACAGGAAAGACTGCTGATCTGCATCAGATCAATAAGACTGTTGCTGTCAAGCTGATGACCACATTATGAGAGCTCATTCCCCTTTTCCCTGCAAGGGTCTCTCACTAGAATGCAGCAGCCACAACACTGCTCTCTTAAAGCACAGAAGAATCCTGCTGTAACCAAAGCAGGGGGAAAGGCAGTTACAGCAGTAATGAGAAAGTGACGGTGTCCTTAGAACCTGAAATATCAGCAAATTCCTGTATTTCCTAGTACTTCTACTGGGTCCAAATACAAATTGTATCTGTCCTGGTTTTGGCAGGGATAGAGATAATTTTCTTTCTGGCAGCAGGTGTAGTGGTGTGTTTTGGATTTAGGATGAGAATAATGCTGATAACACACTGATGTTTTTAGCTGTTGCCAAGTAGTCAAGGACTTTTCAGCTTCTCATACCCAAAATGCTTACCCATTCCAGGTTTAGAAACAAGCTAGCAGAAACATAGGATGCTGGTGTTGAAAATGTTCTGAAGAGTTTACAAATGATAAATAAATATTAAGACACTACTGTCAGACATGCAATGCCAACAGAAAAGGCACCACCAAAAGTAAATTAATGCACAAGAAACTGATGAGATTTATTAGATATATGTGAGGTCATATCTGTGCTGCTGAGCATACTACAAGACAGCTGTTTTTAAAGGAGACATGATGTACCAGAAACATTCTAGCCACTGAAGCATGAAGCTGTGTGTAATCCAGTTCACACTGAGAGGCATTAGCACTGTAGTTACATGTAATTATCTTTCCAAAATACTTGAGAAAAATTTGATTGATGAGTGAAGTCTTGGAGATTTTCAAAGTGATTCCAGACTTAACTGTGAATTTTTCTGAACTCACCTAACTATACTATTCACTTCTGAACAAAGCTCTAACTTCTGTGACTGCATTTCAATATCACTACCTGCTAATGCATGTGTACCTCTTAATTTCATCTATTTCATTCTGTTGCTGAGGAAGACTTAATTTAAATGCATGATCTGTAGGAAAATGTAACAAAGATGCATTTCATTCACTGTCACTCACCGGATGTTCATCTAAATTTTCCAAAAAGGAATTGATTACATTAGGATTTTTCACAAGCATTTAAGTCAGGAAGTTAGAGCAACACCACTAAATCTTTAAGATTATCCAATTAAAAGACAGTTTATCAATCTAATGTGACATGTCAATACTGTGGTAGGTAAGAAATGTTAATGGAAAAAATAAGTGCACTCAAGATAGCATTGTAGGACATGAAATCCATACTAACATAGCAACTGTACACAAAATTTTGACCAATCTTGTAAATCAAATGATTCTACAGAGGAAAGGGGATTTTTTAAAATTTTTTTTTTGTAACTCAGATGTCAGGAAAAGGTTACTTCTTGACTGTCATTTCAAAAAAATCCATTATATTACATTAGTTGCTGCAATTCATCTCCCATTGATAGCACACGTTAGAGCTACAAAGGAAGCAATAGGAACAAACTTTCTGACTTTATGCTAATGATACTTTTAGATTACCTAGGAATATAAAGGGGAGGTGACAAATATAGAATTTTGGCAATGGTTAGGCATGTAGGAAATTTAGGCTGGCATTGTACAATGAGAATTTTTGGCAACAGAATCAGTGGCCAAAAGTGATGACTAATGTGAGTAGCATTGGGACTTCATATGAAAATTGGAAAGCTTCTGAATACTTCAATTGAGCATGACTATTCTTTAACTTAGTCTTACACCTGAAACAATATGATTTTATTCATACGAAGGTAAACATGCAAACTGTATGCTATGAAATTTTTGAAATTTGGTAGGATGTAAAAATTGAACAAATAGCCTTTACATGCAAAAAATACTGGAGAAATAACTCTAAGAAAGTCACAGAAAACATAGGAAGGCCTCACAGCTAACATCCACTTAAAAATATACATCTTGCCATATTGTTTAGTCGGTTAGAAGATAGAAGTAGCTATCTTCACTTTCTGTGGCCTTTGATATCAATGACGAAGCAATAAACTACAATACGGATAACAGATCAAAGTTCACAAAGCAATAATATTTGCGTTTCAAAGGAATAAATACAAACAAAAAGGAAATAAACTATCTTATAAAAACATTTGTGTATACAGTTAACCCGTGAATTAAATCAAGTCATATCTTCATAGAACAGTAATATAAATAAAAGCTTAAGTGCAGAATATAGTATTATTTTGTATTCCCTGAGTTTTACCTTGATCCCTACTTCAAAACAACTTTATTCTGAACTAATTTTGTATTTCCAAAATACAGTCCAAACTGACAGAATTAATGGAGTTTGATGTTTAACAGAAGCCAGTCTAGTCTGCCCAAAACATGAATGGGCTTTATGCCAAAGCTGAACACACTTACAATCTAACCCTGACAGTGTACATCCTTGCAACTTCAAGGTCATCCATTGATGGATTTTTTTGAACAATCTTATTTTATTTAAAAGTGGTAGCAAGTACTTGAAATAATTAGATTAAGGGAGTTTGTTGCTTGCTTCCTTCAGCTTTTATTATTTACATTTCTGCTACAGTAAACTAACAAGCTACAACACTGACTGATATACTCCTTAATACACATCATGCTGGTGATTTTGCTTGAAAGACATCCCTATAAAGATGTGGCCTTGAAGTAATTTCATGATATAAATGGAACTGCAACTGAGGACTCTGGGTTTGTCTTGTTTGGAGAGAAGGAGGCTGAGGGGCGACCTCACTGCTCTCTCCAGCTTCCTGAGGAGGGGAAGTGGAGAGGGAGGTGCTGAGCTCTTCTCCATGGGATCCAGTCCCAGGACACGGGGAAATGGCTCAAAACCCAGGGGAGGGTTGGACTTGGCATGAGGAAACATTTCTTTACCAAGAGGGTGCTAAAACACTGGAATAGGATTCCTAGAGAGGCGGTCGATGCCACAAGCCTATCAGTGTTTAAGAGGCAGTTGGACAATGCCCTTAATAACTTGCTTGAAATTGTGGTCAGCCCTGAAGTGGTCAGGCAGTTGGACTAGATGCTCTATTCATACCTATTGAGCTATGGCTCTGACAGTTATACTTGGATTGCCTGTTATGGTGCCTAAAGCAAGCATGGGCACATACTACAGCAACCAAAGGCCACTAAAATTATAGTAGGACTGTTTAATTTACTAGTACAGATGTAAGCTGTATAAACTTAAGACACAGTCTCAAGGTCACATGACATGTACGTATGTAGCACAGCAGAGAGTTAAACATCCATTCTTTACATTGTAGACAGGATGGATGGACAGTACCTATCCAAAAGAAATGCATTCTACAGCATTTTTAAAAACAAAAAAGGAGATCAGAAATATTATTGACTGTTCACTTAGACTTTACTAGGAATCTGTCATGGGTGGTGAAAGCATTTTATCCCAAACATTATGAAAACAACACAAAAGAGCCCCAAACACACAGATCAAAAAACCTGTAGTCTGCTATTCAAGTAGAGGATAAAAAATTAACAATGTTATGATTGCATTACAAAGGTTACATCATGACACATATAAAAAGCATAAATCATGTGGACAGAGTCTCTACATAAGATTTTTAAGCAAACTTCTAACCGTAAGCCTGCTTTCCTTAAAATTGCCTGTCCTATAAAAACAAGGAAATGCATTTATGCAGTAAACATCTATGGTTTCCTTACTTATGTAATTGTTTAAGGCTTGGAAGCTGTCCTGGGTTCGGCTAGGATAGAATTAATTTTCACCAGAAGATGGGGTGGGACACAGCCAGCACAGGTGACCCAAACTAGCCAAAGGGAGTATTCCATACCATGTGACATCATGCTCAGTATAAAAGGCGGGGCTAGTCGGGGAGGAGTGGTGTGGCTCTGGGTGGTTCAGGGTCTGGCTTTGGGATGGGTCTGAGCTGTATGGTTGTTGGGTGAGAAACCGCATTGTGTATCACCAGTTTTGTGTATTCTGTTAAGTACTGTTGTTGTTGTTTCCCTCTCCCTCTGCCGCCCCAGTACACTGTCTCCTTATCCCAACCTATGAGGCTTTGCCTTTGTTTTTCTCATTCTCCTCCCCATCCCACCGGGGGGGGGGGGTGGGGGGGGTGGGTGGTGAGTGAGCAGCCGTGTGGTGCTCAGCTGCCAGCTGGGGCTAAACCACAACAGAAGCATGAGCACTTTGAAAAGACAATAGTCAGATTTTTTTACATGTCGATTCAAATGCAGGTCCAAACATTGGAGTGCAGTAAGCTATGAAGTCTAAACACTTCTGATAGATATGAAACCTGATTGTAGTAGAGACTGAGTTTTTCTAAAGAACTTAAATGCTGAGTACCTTCTTAATACATAGAAAACAAACCAAGATAACATTTGTACATCACTTCAATAAATTGGGAAGCTAGAAACTGAAAGGTTTTTTCTGCATGGCATGAGTCAGTAACATCTAGGTAAAACGAATGCTAATATTGTCCATGTTCTGATGGACATACTGAGTTAAACCTCCTCCTACAAAACCTATAAACAAAATCTCAAGTTATGTAACACCTACTAGGCTGTATCAAAAGACAGAACCAACATGCTCTATCTCCCTTCCATATAAGGTTTAGGTCTTCATATAAAATGGCTTGGGGGTAGGGGGAAGATGTTGTTTCTTTAGGGGGTGAGAAGAGATGTGAGAAGAAAAGCAGGCATGACTGGATATCTGTTGTCCATATAATGGTATTTGGTTAACAAAGCTTGCCTTTACATACTTTCCAAACCAAGAATATTTTACTTTAGATGACCATAAAGTTAAACTCAGTCCTCTTTTAATATTGGCATTCATCAACCTGAGACTGTGGCATCATGAGATCAGCTGATCTAACAGCTCACAACCCTGAAAGGGAGGGAGCTGACAATACTTTTCCCCTATTTTTCACTCTCCATGCTTCCAATTAGAAGTTGTCAATGCACATACTTTTTACCTTGCACAAACTCTTGTGTTCTCTGGAGTCCTCTGTGAGCTCATGCAACATGTCAACTTGTCAGAAAACAAGTCTACCAAGAAGGCTGTCTTTGCTAGGTTAATGAACTGAACTGACTCACAGAATTGTCTGATGAGTGCCAGAGAAAAGGCAAAGGAATGTGCAGGACTATGTGGCCAGGAGCCATGGATGACGGAAGGAGGACCTGAAGTATGAGAAAGGAATAGGAACAAAAGTTTTCTCTTATGGCAGCAAGCCATTTGTTTCACTGTTTTTCTTGAAAATGACCTGATTGTTACAAACTAGGAAAAAAAGAGCAATTTTATTTTTGCATTACCATTGCAAAAAGCTATAAAAAGTACAGTGAAAACTAGCAAACTTCCTTTTAATTACAGAAAGACATCTCAGGATAAAGCCTGACAACCAGCTTTTGAAGCAGCATGTGAAACCTAAGTGCTTGCTATTTCTCCTTTGCCGCTTCCAGTCACTTGATCAAGTTCTCACACCACGCTCTACATTACATCTCTTCATTAAGTCAGGTGCTACATCACTACAGTAAACCAAACTGGAAAGCTGATCCAGTTGAAAGATAACCACCTGTGGTATTTTTTGGTGTTCTATCTTTTTTTTTTTTAAGATTTATTTCAACATTCAACCATACAAAGGTCTGTTTCAGTGCTTGTGGTAGGGGCAGGAAACAGCAAATATATTTATTTCAGCAACACTAATGCTCAACATCAATTCACAGACTTAACACATGTCTCAGGAATCAGCACCTTAGTTACAACTTCAATGATATGTTGGAACCGGAATTAGGCACTGAGACTCCCTCAAGTCACAAATGTTGATTTTCAATTTTATTGGAAAATAAACTTCTCCTCATATTTCCCCTTTGTTTTTCCACAGAAAACAAAGGTGAACAAAGCATACATGTAACTATTGCAATGCTGATCCAGACAGCTGACACTTTCTTAACTTTGTCTTCCATATGCTTTCAAGACTTGGTGTATATTGGTTACATCTTTCTTAAGCTAGTTGTTAAAACAAACAAACATACAATGTCCTTACCTCCAAACTAACCAATGCATTTTGAGAGAGATCTAGGGATTTCAAGCGACTCAAATTTTTCAGAGAATTTCATAAACTACTAATTTTCTCCTGATGTTTTCCAGAAAGGAACAAGGATTGAACATCATCTACAGCAGAGCAAAAGGGCAGGCAGGGTAGGGGCATCGGTGGGAACACACATAACTTCAGCATATTTATAAGAAAGGCAGGTGATGTTTTCTACACATTTTAATACTTAATATGGTTTATACAAAATACAGAATGAAGCTATTCTGCAGTATGTCAAGAACTAGGGCAACATTTTTAGTATTAAAAATTGGAAAAATGGATTTCTCCTTGCTACTTGAGGGGTTTTTTTGTTTGTTTGGGGTTTTTTTGGTTGGTTGGGTTTTCTATGGTAGAACTACTAATAGTAACTATTTGGTAACCATTGCAAAAGAATGCTAGAAAGAAGTATTATACCTTTCAACTGTCACTTAATATCAAGTCAGCACCTGCTCAAACCCCTGCATATCCACTCTCCAGGACAAAATAATCTCTATGCTTCCAACTTTTCCTTGAAAACAAGTATTTATAGCAAGTGCATATTATGCAAATAAAATCACTGTCATCTTGTGTACAGGGACAACCTTAACTACATGGACCTGCGTACCATGTTCCTTAGGAAAGAAGCTATGGAACAATAAAACTCAGTTTCTAAATATAAGAGGGTTTTGACTACCAACAATCTTTTATATTTGTCTTATGAGCCTATAATAATCAACTTTTTTTTTTTTAATTTAAAGGTAATCTATGAAAGAGAAAACAAGTTGTGCATTCTCTGGTAGCATTGGGCCTATCTCTGCTGAGCTCTATGACATTATCTCTGTAGGAACAATTATAAAGAAAAGGTACTTAATACAGTGCAGGAGGCATCCAGGGTAAGATCCATCCAGGACACAAGAAACAATGTATGTATTTCTAGATTTAATGCAACATGTAACATCTTCTTTTGTGAAAATTTATAATCCTCAATAGGCTTAGTTTCCGTATCTAGGAATGGTATTCCCAAGTATCTTGGGGTGTTTGAGCATTACATCCTTTTAAAAAACTTTAAGTTTTCAGGCATTGAATTATAAAAAAACACTTTGCATTTTATGTTACTCAAAATAGAATGTGTTTAAACACCGAACCATGTCAATGGCACATCTAAAGTTAGTTCTTATCAGGACAGTACTGAACACAAGCCAAATTTCTGTTTCCCTTCAGATCCCAATTAAGAATGTCAGTAATTTCAAACAGCTTTAGGAAAAACAAATTGCCATGAATGAGAAAACTACATTTGCCAGACAATACACTGCCAAATATCAGCCACAGATTTTTGTCCAAGAAGGGGAAAACACCCTCTCATCTCAATCACGTAAGAATGAAAAGCTTAAAAAGCTCAGAAGCCTGTCCAAGTCTACTTAACAGTTCTTTTGGACCTATCTATCTAGATGATTCCTATTTAGGTCATAGAATCACAGAATCATTTTGGTTGGAAAAGACCATTAAGATCATCAGGTCCAACTGCCAACCTAGCACTGCCAAGTCCACCACTAAACCATGTCCCTGTAGCACCACATCTATACCTCCATGGATGGTGACTCAACCACTTCCCCGGGCAGCCTGTTCCAATGACTGACCATCCTTTCAGTGAGGAAACTTTTCCTAATACCCAATCTAAATCTCTCCTGGCACAACTTGAGGCCATTTCCTCTTGTCCTATCATTTGTTACTTGGAAGAAGAGACCAACACCCAGCTCACTACAGCCTCCTTTCATGTAGCTGTAGAGAGCAAAAGGTCCCCTCAGTCTCCTTTCTTCCAGGCTAAACAACCTCAGTTCCCTCAGCCACTCCTCATAAGACTTGTGCTCTAAATCCTTCACCAGGTTCATTGCCTTTCTTTGGACACTCTCCAGCACCTCAAAGTCTTTCTTGTACTGAGGGGCTCAAAACTGAACACAATACTCAAGGTGCGGCCTCACCAGTGTTGAGTACAGGGGAACGATCACTTCCCTAGTCCTGTTGGCCACACTATTGCTGATACAAGCCAGGATGCTGTCGGCCTTCTTGGCCACCTGGGCACACTGCTGGCTCATATACCCCCAGGTCCTTTTCCATCAGGCAGCTTTCCAGCCACTCTTCCCCAAGCCTGTAGTGTTGCATGGGGTTGTTGTGACCTAAGTGCAGGATCCAGCACTCAGCCTTGTGGAACCTCATATAGTTGGCCTCGCCCATCGATCCAGCCTGTCTGGATCCCTCTGTAGACGTCATTGCATTAGATGCCCAAAAGCTAATAAACAGCATTTTAGCTTGAGTTTACCATTACATAGTTATGCAATAGTTAGGTTAACATAGTATTGGCTAACAAGTTCTTTATCTAAAAGCACTAGGCAAGAGGAACAGACATTCCTTTTTTTTTCTTTTTTTTTTTTCTTTTAATCTTTCAGCATCCACGATCTACTAATAGAGGAAAAGAGTTAGAGGAAAAGTGTTATGAATGTCAGCTCAACCAAAACAGAAAGGATAACAGCTGCTGGCCTGCATTATTACCTGGGAACAGTCGAAAAAGGGATCGTAAACAATGGACATTCCTATGCAGGAATTCCAGGCCTTCTGGCTTACTTAAGGAAGAATGATAAGACAACCTGAGGGTTTTTTTTCCACAGACTAAGGTTAAGAAACTTTAAGTCCTGCCTCTCCCACATCCACCTTCTTTCCAGCTATGTGCTCCTGTTACTTTATTCTGCATTGACTCTGGCAGTGATTTAATCAACTTTCATGTAATGGACAACAAAACCAGAATTATGCAATAGCTCTTTACTGGGTTAGCAAGTTGAATTGGTATACCACATGAGCTGATGAATGCCAAAGATAGTGCAAAGTAGTAAGATATACCAAAGTAGGAAAAGATAAAGAAGAGCAGTGAGGAAAGATGAAAATGAAGACAAGACACCATCATACATCAACTATTAATTATTCTTTAGCATATTAAGAAATCACATATTTAAGAGGCTCTCTCCTTTGCAGTATCTCTAATATACATACTTCTGAACAATGAGTTACACATTTTGATTTTACAGAGATTTACATCCCTTGAGCACACAAATAAAGTACTACCTAAAGTGCAAGATGACAAGAGACTCAACCAATCAGCAAACTATAGCTATTCTAGTGTAGAGTGTATACAGTAGTTAAAAATCAGTTAGCATGTTCTTGTGGTGGTCGCGGTTTGTTTTTTTCTGGTGACTCTGGACCAACAGAACAGTATCTGCATTTTCTTCTGCTTGAGAGTAGCATTTACTAGCTGCATTTCTTGGCAAAACACAGAACACTGCTTATGACTGAGTATTTGGAGAGAACAGAGTTATCTATGGTGCAAAAAAACCCCAAACCTGACTTAAATGCTCTTCTGACATAAACCACTGTGAAGTCATTTATGATTTTTTGATCAGGGGAAAAGTGACATCAGTTGAACTTTTACTATATTACAGTAATGTTTGTCCCTCAAATTTGCAGCAAGCAAGAATCGAGGAAGTACTAAGATAGTACGAAGTTATCTTTAACTTTCTCCCCTGTGAATGAGGACACAGGAAGTTGAAACTAGCTTCAGAAGATGCCGACTCAAGGATTAAAGTCGGAGGTAGTGTAATAGGCCATGCCCACCAATTCACAGGCAAGCAACAGAGATAAGGGTCATAGCCTGACCAATCGCATCAACCACAAGAGGCGTGGAGGACGCCAGCGCGCTTGGTCCTTGCAAAGAGCATCCTCCTCCCGATCAGCGGACTGAACCGTCAGCAAGGGAGGGAGAACCGCCGCCACCGCCGGCCGTTCCCTCTCCTCTGTCCCCTCCCACAGGGCAGCGAAGCAGTTACCAAAGTGCCAGTACGGCAAGCAGACCCTCCCACTCTTCCTCTTTATTACCCTCTCTCCACCTCCGCCTGGCACACTAGATAAGTACCATACCTCCGTCTAGCCTTCTGCGCACCCGCTTTTCTACAGCCAATCGGAACCTGCCGGAGGCGTGACCAGGGCGGAAGGAGGTGGGTAGTGTACGGGCTTTGCCGCTGCCTCAGCGCCGAGGGTGTAGCGTGGGGGGAGTTGCTGTTTTCGCGGTGTGTGGTTGGGCCTGGGCTCCGCTCCTGGCGGCGGTGGTGGCTGCCCGTTGCCGTCGCAGCTATAGGGGTGGGGCTTTCTTCGCCGTTGCTACTTCCACTCCACCCGGCGTTTGAGGTGGGGGAGCTCCTTGTTCCCTACGCTGAGGGCCTGCGGGGCGGTAGGAGGTGTCGCCAGGCCTGGAGCTGCGGACCAGCTTCTGCAGGCGTCGCTCACGGAAGTAAAGCGGAGTGACGCCGTGAGCCGCGGCGAAGCGTGCTGCAGCCCCAGAGTGACGCGTCAGTTAGTTAGCTGGAGCTGTCGTGCGCTACCGCAAGTATAGGGCCTACGGGGCTGTCCGCGGTAGCGGAGGTGGTGCTCGAAACGGGAGTCGCAGCCCTGATGATGGCCCTGACGATAGAGCTGGGCTGCACTTTCAGGGTGGTCAGCTCGCGCTCGCCGATGTAGAGCGGAGGAGACGTGCGCAGGCGTGCAGCAGGCAGGAGGGTGAAAGGCAGGGCCGTTGGGTTGTGAAAGCGGTAACGGGAAAGGCAGAAAAGGAGAAATGGGTCGCGTGTTTGTATTTCTGTGCATGAAATGTGAACGGTCACGATCTGCACTGACTGAAGATGTCCCTTTAAAGGGAGCTTTAAAGGCCCCTTCCAACCCAAACTATTTTATGATTCTCTGATAATGCCGTTAGTACCTATAAACTATTGCTATCTCCCAGCCAGAGCGGAATTTTTGCTGTTATCTTCCTTTCATCACATGTAGATGCAGCAAAGTTTGTTAAGCAAACTCGTTTGCCACCCTTTGTAAACTATTAACTTTAAATATTTTATTTATTGGTGATGAAAAAGTAATTACATTCTGGCAAAAGTGCATAGAAAATAAAATACATTTTAACTTGCTGGACTTCCTTAATATTTCAGATGGTGTAGGAAGATTTTAAGCTGTAATGTTTATGGGCTGTGAATGCAGCCAATCAGTTTTTACCAAGTTTCAGTTTAAAAGAGCAAGCTTATACTCAAATTTAATAAAGTAGTCCCTAAAGTCCTCTAAATTGTAACCATGTTGCTATATTACAGAAAAGGTATGCATGACCATCTTTAGCCATGAAAGTGTCTTGCCTTTTTACCTGCCTGTACTGCCTGCCTTCTAGAAAAGTGGTTTAAAGACAAACTCTCTTGAGCACTAATTGTCTAGCTGGTTTTATTCCTGTTTGTCTTTCCAAAATATTTGCATTATATTGGCTATGAATCTGATACATTTCCTTTCAGTATCAGTAGGGAGACTTTCTGTTGGTTTTCTGGGACTTGGATTAATGACTAAACCATGATTCAGATTTTTAGCCTCATGACAAAAAAAACCCCCAACAGATAAAAAGCCTGATTCTGAATAGTGGTGAATTTCTTAGAATAAACAGAAAAAAAGAAACTCTTAAACAGAATCTGAGCTTCTCACATTAAGGTCTGCAAAACTAAGCTCATTACAAATCTGTACTGAGAGAGCTAGGTAAGATGAACACAACTTCATATCGGCACTAGCTTAACTGATAATTGTAAAATCTGTGCAGGTACTGTGAAGGGGGACAGATGGTCAGGATGTATATAATTATGTTCATGTGCAGATGTGTTATTATTATGGTATTCCTGAAACATAGGTTTATATAGCATATCTTTGCCTGCTTATGGAATAAGGGATCTTAGCAAGAAGGAAGAAAAGAGAATCAAAGGACAAAGCAGTTGCAACATTCATAGCCATCGTTGTGTTTAACATCTGACTTTTGTGCCTTTTTCTCTTAATTCCTATGCATTAAATAGCACCTTTATTTAGATTATACCCTTGTAATTTGAAATATCTGTACTCTGAATCCAAAATCAGAACCGTAGAATTTCCTGAGTTGGAAGGGACCCATGAGGATCATTGAGTCCACCTCTTAACTCCACACAGAGCAACCTAAAAGTTAAACCATATGTCAAAGAGCATTGTCCAAATGCTTCTTGAACACTGACAGGCTCGGGGCCATGACCACTTCCCTGAGGAGCTTGTTCCAGTGGTTCACCACTCTCTCAGTGACACACTTTTTTCTAATACCAAATCTGAACTTCCCCGACACAGCTTTATGCTATTTCCTCACATTCTGTGTCAGTTTCCTAGTGTTATTTCTGCTTATTATGAGATTTTTTTTTAAAGATTTTTTTCTTCATTTCATTTTTTGTAGTAAACATAATTATTCCTTATATTATAAGAAGTTTTGCAGCTCAAGCATCTTACCTTTTTATTTGATCTACTTTAGACTGTTAACCTGCCATTTTCTATGTTACCTGTTCAGGGCCTAGTTTTTTCGCCATTATAATCTGGCTGATCACCCATGTAAGCTATTTTTCAATTCTTGATCAGTTTTTGGAAATGGAATAATATATTATTGCTAACCTAATATAACTCATCAATCTATTAAAGTCATATCAGTTACTTTGAAATTAACATTAAGTGGTTTAATTTACTTTTTTTAGGGTATAAGAAAAAAGCTCAAAAGTAAAATTTGAAAAGCAGCAAGGCCAAATAAATGGAACCTCCTTTAAAATAACTTCCACAACTGGAGTCGGATTTCTTTTTCCCTGTTATCACCTTCAAAGCAACCAATTTGACACTTTTTGCTAGTAGGTCCAGTAATGTTTTCTTCTTTTTTTCTTATGAAATAAATGGCTTCAATAGGATGACTCAGAATAAATTTCAACTTATTGCAGTAATGGTAAAATTTGGACCTTAGAAACTCTGATGTCCAAATAAGCCATAAGCATGCAATGCTTAATAAATTGAAGCACACCGAGAAGTGTCTAAGATGAGAAGAACATTCCCCAGTCAACAGGATCAATGAAAAAATAGTATGGAACAATTTACATAGATTTCTCCTTACTCAGTCCATTTTTTACCTGTCAAGGGAGGTGTATCAGTCTTATAATGAGTGCAATGAGTAAATTGACAAGGACTAGCAGTTGGTTTTAGCTTGCCTGTAGCATGGAATATGCCAATTTCCTAGGATTATTCAGGACTGTAATGTAATGTATATCTTAAGTAAATCGGAAATACATTGTCTCAATCTTGCCTGCTCCGTTCCTGTGGAACATTATAGTTCTTGCCTTGGTATTTATCTGTAGGTCTTACATTTTTTAATAAAGATTCTGAGTTTTGTTGTGTATGTTCTGTGGACTTTTCTGGACTGGGTACTACTTTCACAGATGCCTATGACTGTGGAGAGCTAGGCTGGAGGAGCCAGTTTGTTTCTTTGGTTATGTCCGTATTGCTAAGTACGGCCAGAGGCTCTTTTCTACGCCTAGTGGCCTAAAATGTTCATATCCACAGTACCTCTGACCACATGTGGTGCTCTGGTAGCTCTAAGACAAAATAGTAATTTTATGGTTCTTTTTTTAGTTTGAAGTGTATGATAGGCTGCAGCACAGTCTTTTTATTATTTCATAGTGGTACTTTCACAAATTGGAAAAAAGAGTATGTTTTTTATGATTAAGTTGTGTCATGACGACATGTAGTGGAGAAGGGAGTGAAACCTTACAATTTTCTCTAGAGTCGCTGTTGGGAGTGGTCCCTGGTGTATGCTATCCCTTGAACTGTGTTCTGGCCTTATGTAGGAGAGTGCAAGTTGGTACAGTTGAAAACTGTAGCAGGAGGTGTGGTAGACTTTAGCTCTCTCCTTGGCCCTGCTTTATTTAGCAGTTTTAGAAGAGTGTTGTAATTAATTTCATAAACTCTGCACAAGCACCATAGCTGTCTGCGTCAAAAGAAGCATGACCAGCAGGTTGAGGGAGGTGATTCTGCCCCTCTACTCTGCTCTCATGAGACTGCCTGTGCAGTACAGTGTTCAGCTGTGAAGTCCTCAGTACAAGAAAGGCATGGAGCTGTTAGAGCATGTCCAAAGAAAGACCACGAAGATGACCAAAGGGCTGGAGGACCTCTCCTGTGAAGAAATGCTGAGAGGGTTGGAGTAGTTCAGCCTGGAGTAGAAAAGGCTCTGGGGAGACCTTATTGCGGCCTTTCAATATATAAAGGGGGCTAATAAGAAAGACTTTTTACCAAGGCCTGTAGTGACAGGACTAGGGCAACGGTTTTAAATTGAAAGATGGTAGATTTAGATAAGACATAAGTAAGAAAATTTTTATGACAAGGGTGGTGAGATGCTGGAACAGGTTGCGTAGAGAAGTTGTGGATGCCCTGTCATTGGAAGTGTTGAAGGTCAGGTTGGACGGGGTTTTGAGCAATCAGATCTAGTGAAAAAAGTGCCTGCCCATGGCAGGGGGGTTTTGGACTGGATGATCTTTGAAGGTTCCATTCAACCCAAATCATTCTATGGTTCTATACACCACTCAGATATATGTAAACATTTGAGATGATCTCCCTTGAGCCTTCTTTTCTAAACTAAGCCCCAGCTCTCTTGGTCTTTCCTCATTTAAGTAGCAGTACATTTCCTTGAACCAACCAATCTAACCTTTCATTTCAATAAAAAGGGATGATTTTGCAGACTGATGATACAAAGACAAAAATAATTTAGAGACCTGAGAAGTCATTTCAGAATTCTAAAATCTTTTCGTTGCAACACCAAGTGTATAGCCTACGGTGTTGTGTTTTGTGTCTAGAGAAAAGAAAAAATCTGGAATGTTGGGGATTTATTTCAGATCTGTATTCTCCATTGCGGTGAAGAATTAGTCAAAAATAAAGGTGAGGGTTTTTTTCCTTTTTTTGTCTTCTCTCTCTTCATTTTGGAGACAACAGAAAATTGGAAGTTGCTGCAGCTATGAAGTTCTGGTTGAGCCCTGTGTAATAGCGGTCAGGAGCGAGTAATGTTAGGACTACTCTATCAGGTTTGGGTCACTGAAAAGCCTCACATACAGTGATTAATTCCAGTGATTGTGTACATTAATTATTCAGCTGTTTTCTTCCACCAGTTAACCAGACACTATATAACTTTTAAAAAATCAATTTGTTCCTTAAAATAAGACCATCCGGACAGTGCAATCTTGCCAAGGCCATTTCTACACTTTTTGCAGGTGGCATTTACCAGCTGTGAATCAGAGTGTACCCTAGGGTCTGGAGCAGAACACTGAAAGATGTAAAACAGTTCAAGTCTTCACTGTCATATTGTGTTAAGCACCTGTACAGATCTGGGGACAGAATTTTCTAAAGAGTCTAGGGAAGGTAAGTGCTAGAATTCTTTTTAATTTCTATGAGTTTCATGTGCCTAATTCCTCTAAAATCTCTTAAAAATCTGAGTTTCATGACTGAAATCATACAATAAATTAGATGCCACTGACTTCCATTAAATTCTGACTTCAGTTTTAGTATTTATATATATTCATATACTTTATGTATATGTATATATACATGTGTGTATATATAAAAATATAAAGCTATAAAGTCCTTATCTTTTCTCATTGTTCTTTTCTCTTCTGAGTTCTTTGGCAATTTCAGTTGCCCACCAAAGAGAATACTTTGCTTTGGTAACCACGAATAAAAGTCTGTATGCTTTAGTGAATATGATTAAGATGAAGTCAGATTTGTTTAAAGGAATGAGTATAAAGAGTGAAGAGTAAATAACTAGAAAGTGATGAGATAACTGGAGTATTTTAACACATTTTTTTCTAAATATTTCTACTAGATAAAAGCCCAAATCAGCAGCATACCACAGTTTTGACTCCCTTTTTTAAGTGATTTGATGGAAGCTGTAGGCTGATTAAGGCTATTCATAACAAACTAAAGCAGGTCATAAGACATTTTGTGCCATGCTGTTTAAAGACAGGATGGGAAGGAAAAATATTTCTTACTGAAATTATGAAATAGCTTGTTAGAAACAAGTGCCACCCTAGAACCAGTTACCATAAAAATGCTTGGATTTTGTGCTCCTTGCAGCAAGGATTATCTGTTGCAAAGTCAGGAATTTGGGCTTGGTGACCACAATTTTTCTTTTGAAAAACTGTGAAATTTAAAAAGTCACATCTGTTCTTTTCATTTCTTAATTCTCAGTGATAAGACTTTACAGGTATCTTGCGTGTGCAGCAGTCAGGGAAGCATATGTGAAACCAATGTGAATACTGATAAATGCTTGTCATAGGTGTCTGCCAAAGCACTTAAAAATCTCTGCATAGAGTTCAGCTAAAATGCTTCATGCGGAGAAGCTTGTTTGTTTTCCGTTTCTTCATGCAAGTTTTACCATTCTATTCTGCAGAACTGACTGCTTACACCTACTTACCAGCAAACACAGATCTAGTCATTTGTGACTAGTGACTGTCTCATCTTCCACGTGAGAAGAATGTTTTTCTAATTTCTACTCAGTCTTAGGCTCATGCTCCAAGTCAACTGGACGCCATATTAAGCTCAGAGTTAACATCATTACTAGGAATGTTAATGCACCTTGCCTGTCTAAATTGGCTTAGTACATGGGCAAAATGATTGTGTGTCAGTCTATGGACATTAATGCTTATCTTCAAATCATTGTCCTTGCTATTACTGGGAGAATTATTTCACTCTTACAGTTTTCAATCATGCGTTTCCAACAGCAAGTTTAATTTCCAACATGAAAAAAAAAAAGCCAGGTGAAATAATGTATTTCTACACAATTTATGAATTTGATTACTTCAAGGACAATTGGGGGTTAATTGCTCTGACATATTAGGATCAGTGGTCTGTTCCAGAATTTCGCAGTGGTAATCAAGGAATTGTTTTCTTGCATGTATTACTACTCAATTTAGCAAAAGAGCCATTCAATAAATATCTGAATCATGTAACTAATTGGTACTCATCATTAAGGCACCTTAGTATTCTTTCATTTACATTCTTAGAATTAAAGTTATGTCTCATTAGGCAATAAGGTAACAAGCAAGAACTAATCTAGTAGTTTCAAGGATTTGAGTATCTCCTGTGTTTCCTAGCTTGCATACTTTACAGGGATACAAGATTAGCTGAAATTCATAGAATCATTTTGGTTGGAAAAGACCTTTAAGATCGTAAAGTCCAACCAATAACCTAACACCGCCAAGTCCACCACTAAACCATGTCCCTAAGCAGCACATCTACACATGTTTTAAATACCTCCAGGGATAGTGACTCAAACACTTCCCTGGGCAGCCTGTTCCAGTGCTTAACAACCCTTTTGGTGAAGGACTTTTTCCTAATATCCAATCTAAACCTCCCCGGCACAACTTCAGGCCATTTCCTCTTGTCCTATTGCTTGTTACTTGGGAGATGGGACCAACACCCACTTCACTACAACCTCCTTGTTGTAGAGAGCAATAAGGTCTCCCCTCAGCCTCCTTTTCTCCAGGCTAAACAACCCCAGTTCCCTCAGCCCCTCCTCATAAGGCTTGTGCTCTAAACCCTTCACCAGCTTAAACAAGTCGTTCTTCTGTGTCTTAAAAGCATATAGCCATTCCAGATGCTCTTCACTGAAAGCAAGCCTTTCATTTTCTAATAGGGTTATTTTTAATTTACCTGTTTCTACTGAGTATTTCCATTCTTTTCATGTCATCTAGAACTCTGCTTTACCTGAGACTCAACTGTCATTAGAAACCACAGAAATGATATTGAGAGCAAGTTTTTACTTATTTGATATTCGTATCTTGTCCTTTTTGTGGTTTTGAACAGGTGAGTGAGAAGTATTCAGTGTTTGAAATGGTGAATGTTGTTACTAATCAAAATGGAAGGAATGGATTTTGCTGCATGAATTAAAAAGAGAGAAAAATGTTTGTTCCTGCTCATTCTTACAGGTCAATGAGTTTAAAGCATATCACTAATAAATACATACATGATAAGAAGTAGGGTGACTAGGCAGGAACTAGCCTATTATAAATATATAAACATATATAAATATATAAACAGCAATCACATTCTTGTTTGTACTTGTGATGATAACTTTTAGTACACTAATGTAATTAATATAAAATGTGTTTGAATTCTGATGAAGCATGAAAAATTACCAATTACATTAATATTCATTACTAATGTGCTTTTTACAATCTCTTCTTCAGGTAGTGGCAGCTAATACATCATCCCTCTTGTATACCAGAATTGTTGGAGTTGGCTTACCTTTAATCTCATTATAGGTACCTGGATGACTTACCATTTTGTTTGTGATAACTCTTTGTATGTTGGATCATTATTATTTGTGTATTTCCATCTTATCTATATGATAAAATTCCTGTATTTTCCCATGTTTTTCATTCACAGTTAGGAGATTGACCTTTCTTTGTTCAGGAACTCACCATTAAACTTTCTTCGGCACACTTAGTGACTGTCACTTTTGTGTTTCTGTTTTTTCTAAGCTGTTGCTCCAGATTGCTGGTTCCCAGAAGCCAAATAAGGGAGCCCCTCTAATGACGTTAGTAGGTTTCAGGGTAAGTGTTCATTTATGGTCCACCTTTATATCAGATTTATAGGTTTCAACTTCCTAACCTTAGAGATTTACATAACATGTTTGTGTGACAGAACTGCAGGATCCTTGTCATGCACTTGCAACAAGTGAATCTAGAAACTCTGGAAGTAACTCGTTTCCAGAAGAGGGTAGCTATTTATCAGAGATCCCAGTGCTTCATTGCAGAACAAAGCTCAGCTGGGCACGCAGCTGACTCCCAGGGGAATCCCCAGTGCTAGTTTCATGAAATTCTGCTGATTCTACTTCTTCTGTAACCAGGGGTTTGGGACTACTTAGCATTCCCTGTCCCTACTTAAAATTGGTTAGTTGAAGTAAGGAGCTACTTTGAAATATTTGATAGCTGCTTGTGGCTCACATTGGCAATTTGGGATGTATAGCTTTTTTGCCAATATAATACCTGTAAGTAGTTTGAGAATTATTCTTAATATTCGATTATGCATTAGCATCTTTCATTTAATCAAATTTGTTTCATTGCAACCCATCACAACAGGTTTGGCAGAGAAGTCAGAATGATACGTGGTTTCAAAGTAATTCTCCCATTCATTCTTGTACTACAGTCAAAATATGTCATCTTCAACCTGATTTTTAAGCTAACATATTCATATTCACTAACATATTCGGTTCTTCTGAGAAGGGTGCAGATTATGTTGTAAGACACATAGTTTCTTTCATGACAGGTACAGTTCAATGTGTAAATGTCTTTAAGGAAATTAATTTGGCTGGTTTGGACTTTCATCTCTAACTTCAAGACAGCAAAAAGTTTAAAAGTTTTGCAACCATCTGAATAGACAAAGTTCTTAAGTCTAGCAGCTAGCAAGTTTTTAGTTCTGGCTCAAATAAATCCATGAGCTGATGTAAAGCTTGGCATTGAAACTTCTATGCTTCCAAGAGGCATGATGAGTTCATCCAATAGCTCACCACTACGAAACTCTTCTCTCCATCCCTGATCATATGATTCTTCCTTCTCATTTGCACAAGCTGTGGCACTAGCTAAATCTTTTTCTGAGCCAGTTCTATTCCTTAGGACTATCCATTTCCTCTTTTCCCTATGCAGAAATGGTCTGAGTGAGCTATAATCATAAGCCTGCACCATTCTGACAGATTTTAGGAAGAATTTCTGAGATTTAGAAGACTGGTGCAAAGAGTGGTGCGGAGAGTTACTTCTTTTCATATTGCTCACTCCCAGAGTAGTTTTGCACGTCATGCACTTACAGATTTTTTTTTTCTTATTACACATTCCAAAAACCTCTGCTTTGCTAAATGATCCATTAAAGTTAACAGGAGAGCAGTACTGCTTGCCAGCTGGTGACTGATATGCCTATGTAAAATGAGCTCCTAATAAATCTTCCAAAGGACAGAAAAAAATATCTAATTGATAAAGTCTTCTTGATAGGCATAGAACTGAAGATACCAGCACGGAAGGAATTGCATTTATTGTTTACTTGTTTCTGTATATGTCAGTGCTTAATGACTGCTTCATTAATGTATTTTCAGAATAAGTATGGAGGAAAAAAAAGTCTGTTTTTTAAATTGAGATCAATCCATTATGGTGAAGTTAAAAGAAACAGCTGAGGCAATCTAGTAACTGCAGCTTCTGAAAAGGCGTGTCCTTGCTCCTACCTGCTTCCAGCAACACATTTCTACCCGCTCCTTTGTACCAGCTTTATTGTTTGCTGGACCTTTCTGTGATTGATTCAACTTACACAAGGGTGTCTACCCAGCTAGAGCCAGGGTTACCTAGGTACCATTGAGTGTACAGCAGGGGCAAACAGCCATTCACCAGTGGTAAGCCTTTAGGTCTCCTGAGTTTGTCTTACATGAGTTCAGTCTGAGGACATTGTTTCTTCTAGACCACTGTGGCTATGCAAAGGCACATGACAAGATCATTTTAGTACTGTAGCCATGAAAATCTTTGTCCTGGATTCAGTTGCTTGGAAGAAGAACTGCATTCTCGGTACACTATTTTGCAAACAAATAGATGGAGTAGCGTGTGGATAGGTGTGGTTCTGTCACACTTCCCATGTTATGATGTGAAAAGTCCCTTTTTGATTCTCAGTTTCTCACTAGGTTCTCTGTTGAGTGATGGTCTAGGACAAAACACAATCTTAATGTTATACTTCCATGGGTGACCCTATTTTACTGGCATAGTAAATAATTATTAATGTTAGAAAATAAGGAAGGAAAACCCATAATGTGGCTTGGATAGATACGGGAATAGAGTATATTGAATAATTCTCATTTGCTTTTATGTTTTTAATTGAATGCAAATTTTAATATTGTGTCATTTTAATACAGACAAATTCCGCAGCATGTTTCTAATTTTATCAGTCCCTGAAATATTATGTCATTAAAATTATTATGAACAATAATAGGTTATTACAATTTATCTTTCCTACTTAATTTATGTCAAAAAGTTTATGTGTAAGAGGAATTATTTTAATCATAACCAATTGCAGATAAGATAATGTAATGAGATATGCTCATAGGTGTAAGTAAACTCCTCCCATTCTGATACATTAACATATAAAAAAAGACATCTCTCTTTCCTCAAAGGAGGTAAAAACCCAGTGGTAAGAAAAAGAGTAGGATAAATCTGGGTTAGAATTCTTACTTCCAGCACTGCATCAAGAAATAAAAGCTTGGGGCTACAGTGTTAAGGAATTTAGAGAAAAAGAACAAGTGGAGTTCAGCCAAAGAAACAGCCCATAGCTCTAAATGTTGTCAAAACTAATTTTTAAAAGGAGAAAGTTTGAGGGGTTTTTTTTAAAAACACGATCAAGATAACTGGAAGTAAAGCTTAGTCATATTGAGCAAAGGCTTATTATTGCACAGAACAGGGGTAACTGTTAACAGGAGAATTGTTGACAACAAAGGCGAGCAAGTTTAAACTGTCATCTGTGCTATTGGCCTTACTTTTGTGCAGTCTGGGGAACTAGCTGGAAGTGTCTTCCCTTGTGCACTTCAGTTAGGATGTTTGAATCATTCCAAGACAGGTTAAATTTCCAGATAGATGAAGCAGAAGTAACAGAAGTGATATTAAACACAAATTAAACATACTTGCTCTCAGTTGATATGACATTCATATACCATGTCACATTTCTCTCTGGATCCTAGTGGCTCTTGGATCTCATCTGGCTAGGGGAACTATTAGGTTCTTCCTTAGTTATTTCGAATACACATTCTTATGACATTGAAAGATTATTTGTAGTAGGTGTGAAACATTGTTTGAGTCAGTTGTTGCATATCAATTTAGAAGTTCTAGAGTAAGCTAGCTTCTCAAAAATGTATTGTATTTCTGCAAGTTCAATAATCTGAATTGGCTTTCCAAGGACTCAGATGAGCCCCAGTGCTGACAACAGGTAGTACATAAATGTGTATGTGACTGTGTGGAAGGAGAACTAAGAATTAGACCTATGTATTTCATCCAGATATACCAAAGCCTGAGATTAAAATGGAAAGGATCTCTTTCTTTGTGTTTCATCCAGTAGCTGTCAGAGGTTTCTTCTTTGGCACTCGCCTGACATCTCATTTTCCTCACGTTAATATGTGGGGCCTTAGTCAAGGGATTCTGAGTGCAGCATGTTAACCCTTACACTCAGTTTCTTCTTTAAAATATTCCTGGAGTTAAAGATTTAATCTTCTGAAATGAAAACTTACTTTCCTCCTTTTTCAAAATGAGCAAGTATCTTTTGCTAGTCCTGGTGTTCTCTTGTACTTGACTGTCCAGTGAACAGCTCCTTTTCTCCCTATGACTCATTGTGCATGTTTCATCATGAAGTGTGCTCTACACTGGATTTTATATTCTGTTACCATGCCTGTATAGAAGCAAACCCAATGGAAACATCTATATGTGACAGATCTGTGTAATCTGCTACTGTTTCCTGACTACACGTAATAATAATGAACCTCTTTGGAGTGATAGTGAGTGTGGTGTGATTGAGTCCTCAACTTCTCTAAAGCGTAATGTAATAAAAGGGAAGTAACCAACTATTTGCCATACAAAAATGAGCTTCCTGTGGCCTGTTCTGACTTGTTTCTTCAAATACTATTCTGAGATACAAGCTTTCCTGAGGAGTTTTCATTTGGAGTGTGACAAGTGGTTTGCTGATGCACAGCAGCCAGCAAAATTAACCTGATGAGCTGTGTTGAATGCCATGTCGGATCAGAGACTGAAAAGTGTGCCTTTTAATATTAAGAATGTTGCACTTCATTACAGACTAATGAGAAAATGAAATTATTGCTATTACATCATCAGAAGATGTATTTGAAACTGAATTGAAAATTGATCCTAAACTTGCTGTTGAAATAAAGTATTTTTTCGTTTTTCAGTCTTTTTATTTTTCCAAATTCAATGTGTGACTCCAAGATACCACTGAATTTGTTCTGATCACTGTTAACATGTCAGTTTCCTGTTAATTAGAATCACTAGATGTTTACTGTATCTCATTTGAATTAATCCAGTTTTGTTCTGCAGCAAACAGATTTGTCATTAATATCAGAGTTTTTCTCTTAGAACCAATCAAAATAACATTTTTTATTGTAATTTTACAGAAAAGAAAGCAATTAGAACTTTTCTTGCGTTCAACAGCTATCTAGATAAAATTATTTAAATTATTGACACAGTATAATGAAATACGAATATACCATTTTGCTATCTATACTTTTTCTAGTTACCATTTTGGAGTTCCATCATCGATCATGTAATACCATGCTCCAGTGACTGTCATCATTACTGTGTTTTTCTATCCTTGACCTTTTATTGATTTAATTGAGTTTAATTCATCATCAAGAACTAAATGTTTTAAAAGTGTTTGGTTTTGTAGATGAATCAGATGAATTCTTTTGGAATACCAACCTGTTCCAAAAAGCCAGCTGCTCAAATTCAGCATGTTCTCCAGTTGATGCTCATAGTGCTCCATCCTCCATGTCATATGTACTGTGCCAATGTATTTACACTGTATAGAAAATTAAGAAATACACACGTGTCCCCCTTACATTCATTCTAGAGGGAAAAATTACAAACTGCTAACCATTGTACTTTTCAGGAGTGCATTCTCAGCAGACAGTAGGGTATGACATAATTAATTTTTTGTGTGTGTGATTTGAGTGTGTTTCTTTTTCAATTAGTAATTAAAAACATGTTTTTTAAAAGGCTGTTTTAATTGACTCTGATACGCTTCTTTACATGTATGTTGTTATGAAATTGAAGAATGCTTAAACCCCATGAGTCTAAAACATAGCACTAAGAGAGAAATATATTTTATTTAAGACTTTTTTTTTTAAAAACGAATATATCACATGTGAATCCAGTGTAGTACTATTGCTTTTGGCTGCAATACATTATTAATCTCTAGTTCAATGATACTTTGAGAATTTTTTAGCTGAAACTGAGATTAGGAGCTATTTCCATCAGGCACATGATATATTTATCAACCTAAAGGAAAGATAATCTTCAGGTTTTTGAATTATTTAGATATGATGGGAATAGTTGCCCCCGTGATAACACTCTGCGTAAGAGAATCTTGCTCTTCAGTGTGCAGATTCAATCGTATGGAACGATTTTAGTGCATATAAGATTGCTTCGTAAGGAGACGAAGTCCTCCGTATCTGTGAAGCATGTGGGTAAAATACATGCTAAGGTATAGTATGTGTTTATTCTGCTCACAAAATACACAGAAGAGATCACTGGTGAGAGAAATTTAGAAATGCCAGTCCTTCATGTCACATGTAAATAAAGAAGCCTTTACTCTGATGTTTTTGCTGAGAGTTGAAGATGATGTTCACTGAGTTAATTATTAAAATAAATTTTAAAAAATCAACTTTTTTTAGAGCATCTTCTCTAGTAAACTTGCAAAATGAAAGTTGAGTTGTAGTATTTTGATATTTTGATACAGTCTGGGAAAGTCAGTATAGAAACTGACTTTCAAATACCTCAGTTTGATTTTTAATGTACTATTTATTCTTCATAGAAAGTACTGATAAGCGAAGTAGTTAAGCATAGGTGTGGCATACTGCCGTGTATAAATACAAGAAGTAGAACATGTTTTAAAACTTGTTCATGTAATATTGCATAACTCAACTCTCTGAGCTATTAAACTATTGCTTTTGTATCGCAATTAAATTTTCCTTGGTTACCTGTTAATATTTATCACATAATAGTTCTGCCCTGAAATGTTTACTTGTGAAAGAATGTGCTAATTTCAACCTTGTTTGAAAACAAAAGAAACTACACTCCACCTTTTTCATATTTACTAAACAAAAGGGGGAAAAGTAGTAACTGATCTGCTTTTTATTGTAGTGTCACTTGAATTGACACTCATAACAAGTATAAACAAACTAGCATTAAATCTGTAATCTGAACAACTAAGAGGCATGCTGTGTTCAGTGTCTTTTGGTTTGCAAATTATTACATGAAATAATTTCATACCATTGTATTTTGCCTTATGGTGTTTCTGGTGTTTATTAGAATAATGAATAAAGATCAGGCAGAATTGGACCTCTGTGAGGAAATCTCCAAATATTCTTAAATGTTACAGCAAGGAGTGGTGGTTACTCAGCAAATGATGCTCTGTTCTTTCAGTTGGTATGCAGTCAGTGTCATGGCGGGACACTTAGCGTTTTTTTCTTAAACAAATCCAAGGTCATGATTAAACCTGATCAGAAAATGGAAAGTATGTTCTGGAAAAAAAAAAAATTAATCAGATTCTTATGTGTACTGCTGACAACTGAAAACTTTCCACTCATCACCAAAAAGAGACCAATTTATGAGTCTCATGCAGCTAGTAAATTAAGTACTTTATTTCCTTGGGATACTGCACACTTCAGGTACTGCAGCATTTCAGTGTATAAATTTACATTCTGAGTGTATTTTTCCAATTTCTGATGATAGTCTCATTGGCTTATAGAGCATAATGTTAAGAACAGTGTGTCTGTAGTGTTTTCTAATTTCCCTACAGAACCTTTAATTATATATATTTGGATTAAACTTTTGAAGTAAAATAGTATTCAACTCAGAAGTGTTACATGTCTGTACAGTACAGACTTAAAATTTGAAAACAAATGGAATTTAAATAACAGGTGTTTGGCCTGTAGAAACCAGTGTTTAGCCAACATTACATTGGAATTTTATAGTGCAAGAGATAGGTACTAACATGTTTAAGATATCTCATTGATTATTTTTTTTGACCATTGGATGTTGGGCTTGTTGGGTCACTATTTTGAACTTCAGTACCAAACTTTTATTACAGCCCTAGAGTAGATGTCAAAAATTACCTCTGTGGAGCTTCCCCTCAGTGATCACCCAAGGTCCAGATGTACTCTTGACAAGTGAGCAACTCAGTGTTACTTTCGGAAAGAGAACCACCAAGCTTACTTGCAGTTTTCTCTGTCCAGTACTTTCTAGATGTGTTACTCTTTGTATACAGATGTCTATTAAGTGTAACATACAGCCTTTAATCTTTTCTCACACTAATTGCTTACATTTCTTATTTAAAAAAATGACAATTGAACTCTAAGTAAAAAGTAACATTTCTCTTCTAGACTGACTTTTTCAAAGGGTTTATGTGAAAACAGATTGTGAATCTCAAGTTTTACAGTTGGCGGAGCTGATCAGATGCTTTCTTGCTCCAGAAGGTAGCATGCCTTACAAGTTTTTTTCTCTTGCCCTGCTTTATTTTGTTCTGCCTTGTCCTAGGTCACATGTCTGTGCAGGTCTGGTGCTTGTCAGACTCCTGTGAACTGTTTTAACTTACTAGCAAGGCAGAAAACTGGCCTCTTTCTTGCTAAGCCAGATTTCTGTTACTTCACTCAGTTAAAGACACTCATGGAAAGGTCAGAAATCCACCACAGACAGAAGACATGAGACATGCTGGAGACAGGAAAATGAGGGGGTTGTAGGGAGAAGGGAGCAGAAACTCACTTGTTGGGAGCAGTGCACATCACTTTACCTTATCTTATATTGAGGCATCTCAAAATTGGATCTTCAAGTCTAAACCGTCATCGTAGACTGTGAAGACAGACCTCTCCACATGATGATTCACCTTGTAAGATAAATATCTAAGACGAGTTGTAGGAATAACTTTTTAAATTTCTTCCTCTTCATAGTTTACAAGGAGATCTTGTAGGCTAATACAGTATTCACATTCTCTCTAAACTTAAGAGAGATTAATCTTATTTTCCTGGCTTTGAATAAGTTTTAGAGTAGGATTTGACATAATGTTTTCTTTCATAATGTATTTTAGGGGAGGCTAAGAGTGCACACATGTTCAGTTACAATGGTTTAGCTGGTGAGTGGTCACTGGCTATGATCTGGTACCTCAGCAGCTTGAGGTCACTAGTCCTTATCCCCAGCCTCTGATGATAATATAGTCTGCATTGGCAGGAAGAACAGTTTCTGAGGTCGGCTGCTGTAAATTTCTTGTTCATTATTGTTGACCCTGGGAACAAGTTTTGATAGGAATAGTATATGACACAAAATAGAACTGTGAGGTGAATTGAGAACTGGCTGAATGGCAGAGCTCAGAGGGTTGTGATAAGCGGTGCAATCTACTTGGAGGCGGTGTGTCCGAAGGGTCAGTGCTTGGTCCAGTCTTATTCAAACGTATTCATCAATGACCTGGACGAGGAAACAGAGTGTACCCTCAACAAGTTTGCTGATGATATAAAACTGGGAGGAGTGGCCAACGCACCAGAAGGCTGCACTGCCATTCAGTGAGACCTGGACAGGCTGGAGAACTGGGTAAAGAGGAACCTAATGAACTTCAACAAGGGCAAGTGTAGGGTCCTGCACCTAGGGAGGAATAACCCCATGCACCAGTACATGTAAGGGGTTGACCTGCTGGGAAGCAGCTCTCTGGAGAAGGACCTGGGAATCTTGGTGGACAAGTTAACCATGAGCCAGCAATGTGACCTTGTGGCCAAGAAGGCCAGTGGTATCCTGGGGTACATTGAGAAGAGTGTGGCCAGCAGGTCGAGGGAGGTTATCCTCCCCCTCTAGTCCGCCCTGGGGAGGCCACATCTGGAGTTCTGTGTCCAGTTCTGGGCTCCCCGGTTCAAGAAAGACAGGGAACTACTGGAGACAGTCCAGCGGACAGCTGTGACGATGATCAGGGGACTGGAGCATCTCTTGTATGAGGAAAGGCTGAGAGAGCTGGGTCTGTTTAGCCTGGAGAAGTCAAGACTGAGAGGGGATCTTTTCAATGCTTATAAATATCTAAAGGGTGGATGTCTAGAGGAGGGGGCTAGGCTCTTCTCAATGGTGCCCAGTGACAGGACAAGGGGCAATGAGCACCGACTGGAACACAGAAAGTTCCATCTGAATATGAGAAAAAACTTCTACACTTTGAGGGTGGCTGAGCACTGGAACAGGCTGCCCAGAGAGGTTGTGGAGTCTCCTTCTCTGGAGATACTGAAACCCTGCCTGGGTGTGATCCTGTGCAACCTGATCTAGGTGATCCTGCTGTAGCAGAGGGGTTGGACTAGATGATCTCTAGAGGTCCCTTCCAACCCCTACCGTTCTGTGATTCTATATTAAAAGACATCTGCAACAGATGTTGTTGTCGTAAAGAGATGTTACAGGTCAAGTGGAAGAGTAGAGATGGTAGGCAGCACAGTAGCAGTCAGCGCAGCTGCATGGTGCAGAGTATGGGCATGAAATTTATTACAATTAACTTGGCATCTTAGAAGCAAGCTTTAACAACAGTTCTGAAATGGAGCTGAGCAAAATTTGTTTTGTTTATACTTCCTTACCTGTAATCTATCTATATCTAAGCTGACAGCCCCTGATAATATTCTTGTAACAGTTTTTGTATGTGATAAGATACTGAGGATTTATTTCCAGAAAGAATATTGTACTCTGGATCCCTTGCTGTCAGTATAATGTAATTTCTGTGTTGTAATAATTTCTCCAATAGATGGCAGTAGCTGCTTATTGGCTGATAAATTAACACCATTCATAGTACAGTATATAAAGCAGTAAAACCCAAATATGTTCATATAGAGGTACTTAACGCATAACTGACACTTAATTATGTATGTTAGAAGTGTCACCTGTTTTCCATATTTGAACATGAAACCTTTCTGAATATTTTCCTTTTGAGTCTCTTGGTTTGCTCAGAATTACGTGATAGTGCAAAACTAATAAAACTATTACAGGGCTAATAAAGGTTAAGGACAAGTGTATCTCAGAGCATGCTTAGTTCTGAGGTCGTTAGGGTTTTTCTACATTTGAAATCTCTTGTGGGTTACTTTGAGTTGGTTCATCTTACAACATCTTACATTCAAATTAGAATGCTTTATTGTAAATTATCTGGCATTAAATTGTGCTTTTATGATTGGAATTTTACTTAAATAATATTACAAGTTTACTTGCACCAAAACCAGTATGGATGATTCTACATTGTGAAACATGCCATGTTGCAAGACTTCCAAAATCTGCCATTGTTTTTCTACCATGTTTTGCTGCTTCTAGTTCTTCCATGTTGCCTCTTCTGTCCTGGAGTCATGGTAGAGAGATGATTGTTGAGCTATTTAAACATTAATCTGAAGACTTTTACAGGATCATGCCTAATTCATTAGGAGTTCACAAACCAGAGCACTTCGTGCTTCATCTGCCATATATGATGTTGGCTGGGGTCATATACTGAGAAGCTTGGAGTGGAGACTTTTTTTCACTGAATGATCTGCATTATTTTAACTGATCTGCAGTTATATAAACAATCACCATTATGCAGATGAAGGAATACATGGAATGAATTCAGGTTTTAGTAAATATCTCATAAGTAGATTTTGGATTAGAATTACCATGGTCTGCTACTTCTATGAAGTCTGATGGTATCTTGCTAACTAGGCTGTGGCAGTCTCAGTAACACAAATACAAGAATGTCAGATACATTGGATCTGATAAACCCTGACAGAGACATGGAGAACTAGAAGACCCTGAAAAACATGAAAAACACTGAAGAATGAACCTGAACGACAAGTAGAGGACAAAACCCGTGCATGGAGCCAAATCCACTAAATAGAAATTGATACAATGGAATATAACTTCAGTGTAGATGGGTAGGGAAGTTTCAATAATTTAATGACACTAACTCATTTTTCCAGTCTGTTTCATGGATTAAGTGCCTTTCTTACCACCTTGCCTACTCCCTAAATGTTATTCACCTGTCCTGCATACTACTTGTTACCACTTCCCTATTTCTGTAGGTACATACAAACAGAAAGTGTCCCACTCTGTCCCCGATCATGGTGCTTCATCTCTTCACTTGTGCCTAGTTGACTCTTAATTCCCTGAAAAGGGTGATATGACTGTTTTAAAGAAAGATGTACAGAGAAAGACTCAGTAAATGATATCTTGGAGAGAATGAAAGAGCACACATAACTCTCAGCTTTTCACTAAGACACTGTCGTTATGTAGCTTTACAATATTCACAGGAACAGCCAGCCACACATTAATTTCTCCAGGTTAGCAAAGCAACCAGCTTTTATTGTGATGCTTCATATGACACCTGGGGAGTAGCAATGCACATGAGGAAGCTAACTTTTTCTGCTTTTTGCCATATAGCTCTAATACCATGAAAAAGAAAGGGTAAGGAGAGGGAAAGGATAGAGAATGATGCTGCAAACAACTTCCTTGAAATATATAGCAAGGTAATCTTTTGAATGTACATAGTGTTATGAAAGCCTAGGCAAGATTTTTGTAAGAATACTGTTAAATTTTTGATACTGCTATGAGTTGAATAAAAAAGAGTTGACTTTTTCTTCTCATTGTTTTGGGTCATGGATCCTCCTTTTATATCATCATCATCATAACGTAGTCAAAGATTCTGAAATAATATGGAAACTTGTTATAAGAACTGAATTACAATCTATGCATGAATGTACAGCAAAAATAACACTAAATGTGATAACACTTATCAAATCTGATTAAACTGTGATACCAGTACACTGAGCCAAGAAGACACGTAACATTCTTAAGACATGTCCTCTATGAAAAAATGTGTACTGATAAAAAGTTGAAATTAGTATCAGTGTATGAGTACAATACATCCCTCATTTTTCGAATTTCTATCATTCCACTGAGTCCTCCTTTCTGACTTACCAAGCTTGCTTTTCCCTGGTCCCTTGTGCAAGATTCTCTCTTGCTTTCCTGAGCTTCTGCAGAACACATCGAGCATCAATCAAAAGGAAATTTATTTTTTTTTACCTTTGGAATCTCTTTCAGTCTTTTAGATGTGCCACTGTATTCTATTTGCGTGTTTTCTATATATCTCATTACTGTGGGTGAACTTTCCATACACAGACCAAACACTGACATGCCATGGAGAAACATTTTTCTCTGTTTAGGAACCTTAGGGTATAGAGTAAAAGAACTCAAATCTTTGTACAATCAATAGCCGCCTTTGCTTTAGAGACTGCCAGCTATGTAAAACCATTTGTAACAATCAATATAGATAAAAGATACAGCTTCGGTTGTTGTACGATTCTTGGATAGATTCACGTCTCTATTATGACAGCCCTAACGTTTGAGCTACTTCTATGCCAAATGAATTCGTAATCACCAGGATGGTAAAATAACCACTGTCATGCTTTTCTGTCTTGAGGTTGTTCTCTTGTATGGGAGGGAATATCTGCAGCTACAGGACAGACTAATCAGGAAGTTCTAAGAAAGTGGGTTTGAGATCCTACAGTTCTGCAGCCATTTTGTGTCTGTTTTTTTGTTGCACTAGTGAGTAGTATTTGACTGAGCCCAAAGCCACTGCCTTCCTTTGCAGGTGATCCTGATTCACAAGTTAATCTCCGCTTTGTATATGTTGGCAACAACTACCTGCGTTCATCACAATTTGCTCCATACTGCCTGCCTTCACTTTGAAAAAGAGATAGGGTTGTGTGGTGGGTTGACCCTGCCTGGAGGCCAGGTGCCCACCAGAGCCGCTCTCTCACTCCCCTCCTTCACTAGACAGGGGAGAAAAAAGGTATAACGAAAAGCTTGTGGGTCGAGATAAGGACAGGGAGAGATCACTCACTAATTATCGTCACGAGCAAAACAGACCGAACTTAGAGAGGGAATACATCTAATTTATTACTAAGCAAAACAGAGTAGAGGAATGAGAAATAAAATCAAATCTTAAAACACCTCCCCCCACCCTCCGATCTGCCCGGGCTCAACTTCACTCCTGGCTTCAACCTCCGCCCCCCTCAGCGGCACAGGGGGACGGGGAGTGGGGGTTACGGTCAGTTCATCACATGTTGTTTCTGCCGCTTCTTCATCCTCAGGGGGAGGACTCCTCTCATCATTCCCCTGCTCCAGCATGGAGTCCCTCTCATGCGAGACAGTCCTTCATGAACTTCTCCAACGTGAGTCTCTCCCATGGGCTACAGTCCTTCATGAACTGCTCCAGTGTGGGTCTCTCCCATGGGGTGCAGACCTTCAGGAGCAAACTGCTCCAGCGTGGGGTCCCCCACGGGGTCACAAGTCCTGCCAGCAAACCTGCTCTGGCGTGGGCTCCTCTCCATGGGTCCACAGGTCCTGCCAGGAGCTTGCTCCAGCGTGGGCTTCCCATGGGCCACAGCCTCCTTCAGGTGCTTCCACCTGCTGTGGCGTGGGGTCCTCCACGGGCTGCAGGTGGAATCTCTACACCCCCTCATCCTTCCTCCATGGGCTGCAGGGGGACAGCCTGCTTCACCATGGCCTTCACCACGGGCTGCAGGGGGATCTCTGCTCTGGCGCCTGGAGCACCTCCTCCCCCTCCTTCTTCACTGACCTTGGTGTCTGCAGAGTTTCTTACATCTTCTCACTCCTCTCTCCGACTGCAAAAGCTCTCTAACTGTTTTTCTCCTTAAATATGTTATCACAGAGGTGCTGATTGGCTTGGCCTTGGCCAGCGGCAGGTCCATCTTAGAGCCGGCTGGCATTGGCTCTGTCAGACACAGGGGAAGCTTCTAGCAGCTTCTCACAGAAGCCACCCCTGTAGCACCCCCGCCCCGCTACCAAAACCTTGCCACGCAAACCCGACACAGGTTGTGAAACCAAGATGGTAATAAGACCAATAGAAGAGAAACTTTGCTAATGACAGAGGGGCTTCAAGGTTGAATGAAGTTGCAACATAAGTACGGTTGGTCAGGCCCACTGGGAAGTGCACAACTAACTTTGTTCCTTATATTCCAAAGATTGACTGTGAGATAAACATTACTTAGTGTGAATCAGAATTAAAAATTCTGCCTTAGTGCAGGAATGCTATAAATGCAACTATGCCATAAGAACATTTCCTTACATAGTAATTTGAAGCTTTAATTCTGGTTCTTTGCCCTTAAAAAATCAATCTATGGCAGCTCTGAGTAGTTTTATGTTATAAAAAGATGGGTTATTTATGTCAATCTCTGTATCCAACTAGCCCCAAGGTGTGTAAACTTAATGAACAGGCTCTAGCAGCAAAAATCTTTGCAAAGTTTTTCAGAGTTTTCCTCTAATATTTTCCACATGAGGAAAAGACATACACATAACAGAGTGCTATGGGGTATAACCAACAAATAATTATGGTCTATGAGTGATTGGAAGGCAGTCAAGGATACCATGCTGAGTCTATCTTCCCAATATTGTCTCTTGCTCCCTGCTATAGCATTTTTCAATAGATTTGAAGCAATTAGTATTGATCATATATGTGTAAATTGTGTCATTTACAGTCCACTGTCAGCATACTGCTACATAGTTATTTAAAAATAGTCAGGCACATTTGGGCCAGTGTGAAAAGTAGTTAAGATGGTATTGTTTCTCCTTCATTGACAGGAAGTCTGGAGGTGCTTATGGTTGGGACAGGAAACTGACAATTTCTATGCCAGAGCAGCTGTCTTGTTCCTATAGCCTTTGCAAATGGAACTGGAGCCTATTTAATCCCAATTTTTTCTTGACCACAGAGAATTCTCTTGGGATAGTTCATAGATCAACATTTGCTTCTGGGACTGTGCCATTCAGCTTGAATGTAGATTCAGCAGGTATTATACAAGTGAAAACAGCTTGGCTGGCAACAGTTGCAGACTGAGTGAAATGACAGGGGGGATGAAGGAACTTTTGCCTCAGTAAAACAAGGTATTTCACTAATCAGCCAATATAACCGTGAGGGCATGGTCTTTAATCAGCAAAGAAACAAATGAGAAATCTTTTGGGGAAATGCTGATTCCTGAAAATAGTAGATTTGACATGTATGAGGAGAAGTCACTAGTATCCTTTCAGGAGTAAGGAAAATTCCTGCTTTTTTTTCACCGATAGAAAAAAAGTTTATTTTATTTGAAAGAAGAATTGTTGAAATAGTTTAGTAATTCAGTTAGTTTGTGAAATCAAAAAGCAGCCAAGGAATACTGCTTGATCAACAAAGTAGTGCTTTTCTTTAATTCCACATCTGACATATTCACAATGGTGCCACACAGATTAGAAGTATATTAGAATTTAAAGATTTAGTCTGTCTACATCTCTATGTGAATGTGAAATGTAAGATTTTGAATTTTGTTTAATTATAAGCAAGATAATAATTCCAAAAACTATACAAGCTTAACAAGACTGATCAAACGTGTTATCAGATTTTTTTCCTGAGAACTTTTGAGGTTTTGACCTTTATTTTTCCATCCTTTAACAAAAGGCAAAGCCTTTTGAGCATTTCTCTGCATAAAATGTCTACTTTTGAAGCAGTTGTTCTTGATTTGGTACTCTGTAAGCAGAAGAGATCCAGCAGCCCAGACATCTCTCCTAGAAAGAAACTTGGGATTCTAATGGAAACATTTCACCTACATTGGGACTTGATGAATTACAGCGTTGGAAATTTGTCACTCAGCTGCAACTGGAAGGCATGAGGTTTGGGGTGGGGGGGAACTGGTAAGTTTGGTATAAGCCATGTTTTCTAAATAAGGTTCTTCCCTACTATGTTGTCTTCTCACAAAATCATGTATTGCGGGAAGTTCTCATTCCCATATACTAAAAGACCTCCTAAAATATACAAATTAGTTCCATTTTAACATGTGTGTTTAACTAGCTTAAAACATAATGCATTTAAAACTTTCTCATGAACTACATCTCATCATTGCTAAATTTGCACAGACTAGCTTCTGCTGATCTACCATCTTTTCTGAGGGTTTCAGTGCAAGCTGTGTGAATTGTTACAGAGTGCAGTCTTGAGACTACAGTATCGATTAAAATATTAAAATGGCTATGTTCTTACATTCTAGAATCAGGAATATAATTTGCTGATGTCTAGTAAGACAATTGGTAACACATTCAGTGATTCAGATTCAGATAGTAAAACTCCCTGCTGCAGAGTTTAATACTTACAAAAAGAAAATACATAAATATCAGTAACAGGAAACTGCTCTTGTGGAAACACTGTTATATCCTCTGCAATAATTAAGAGGTAGGAAATACTTACGATTTTACTCACATGTGCACATACAGACACATCCCCTTGTATGAGAGTTTAAATGTCCCTAGAATTCTTGCAGTTTTGGCTCAATTTGATTCAGTTACAAGCTTTGAATACCCCACCTAACTTGCGGGAAATCCTTTCTCTGTGTTTACAGACTTTTTTTGTGTGTTTACTTCATGCAAACTGAGAACAATGGTGGCGCTTTTTTTAATGCTTTTTATCTTTTGGAATTGTTAGGGGTCCCACCGTTCTGCAGTCACTAGGTCACTTAACAGATAGCTTAGCTTTTCCCAGTTGTGTGTATAGTAATAGAGTAACTCTGCTTTGATACTTAAAGTCAGGCATCTTTAAAGCTGTCGTCTTTTTGGAAAAGATAAAACTAATTTCCTTTTCAAACACAGCTTTTCAGATTATATAACTTTACCAAAACACCCTAGCTAGCTTTACCAAGGTGCATAGTAATGGCAGAGGGATGTGGTTTCAGTCCTTGCATCTGGTCACGCAGTATCCTGGCACGTCCTGTATCCTGCCATGTGTCCTGCATTAAGTTAAATGACAGGGACGTGCGTCTGCATTGACAGCACATAACTGCAAGACCACAAACAGACCCCTATTATAACCATCCCTCCTTAAGGCCTGTAGTTTCATAAGCAATGACTGGGACAGGGGGCAAAGCTGGTCTGGTCTCAGCTCAGTTTTTGAGGTAGTCAGTAAATTTAGGCAAACCACTTTATCTTGATTTTCAAATTATAATGATTAAGACTTCTTTCCACAGCACATTCAAAAATTCCGTGTAAGATCTATGTAAGAGTATTGTTAAGCTTCTCATTTTGTAAAAACCTGAGCTCTAAGTATCCTCATCTGATCTGGCAATCACAAACTCTGTTTATCCCAGGGACTTTGTAGTTTATGTTAGATAAAATATAGGCATAGGAAGAGACAGAAATATATCACTCGGACACCTAGATTTTTTTTCATTTTGATTTTTAATTGAATTGTAAATTAAAATGTAAATTTGGCTAAAAGTTGATGATGTGATGTGTATATATGATGAATGGGGAAATGTTTGTGTTCAGAACTTAACATTGATAAAAGAATGTTTACAAGTCATACCAATAACCTTGCAAGAAAGAATTTGTTCAATTTTAAAAAAAATTATTTATTGCAAGTAGTCATATGTGTAGTGCTAGAACCTAGCTCATGAAACAGAACTTTAAATTCTTTTTCATTCAGGTGTTGATGAGTAGTACTATGAAAATTGTCTAGGAAAATGAAAGATGATCTTAAAGACTTTCTAAACCATTAGTTCTCCGCTAGAAGGTAACTCATGTACTTTGTAGCACAATCCAAATAGCTGGACAGCTAATATGTAAGGGTGACCCATGTCTTTTGCTTGTAGTTCAGTTTAATTATGACAGAAAAGCATCCTTCTGAGAGATATGTTATTTAAAATACAATACAATGTAATGAATATAATATACATTTTTACTGCATAAAAAATAACTTGGTAAATGCTGCTGTTAGATTTCTTAAACCTGATGTGCTACCTACTCAAGTTATACCTTTGTTTGTGTAGTAGTGACCGGGGAAACTTTTTCCTTTATTGATGCTTTTTCCTTTAGATATGATATTATGTGGGTTTAAGTATGTCTTAACTGATTTTGAATCCAATCTGTTATTTCTGCCAGGTTATTTTTCCTCGTTTGTAGCATTTCATAAATGTGCTCGGTAGACCCAAAATCTAGGTCTTGTGTGGTTTTCCACATATGTAGTCTGCTGGTGTTTTTGTTGTTTGTTCAATTCTTCATTACCAAGTCTGAAGCAATGCCAAACAGTAGTGAAGAGATGTAATCCTTTGTCAACCTCGTGATTCCACATGGAAGTATTCTGTTATCTGGTGGTTAAAACTCTACAGGTCACTTTACACATCTGAACATGATGATATTGATGGCCAAACTGGATTTCCATAGAGCTGAAAGTCCACACTGTAGATATTTGCAGGATAATGCCTTCTGAAAAGAAACAGAATAGGTGTTGGGGTTAGCTGACTGTTCTGTGCATACATCTTTAAATATCCTTCGTGTGAATACCTGCTAATACACAATATGTTTAATATGCAGTAAAAAGTATAACAGTATCTCTGTTTTCAACTTTCTGTGAGCTTTGCATGCTGCACATGATGCCTTTGCATCATGCAGCAGAAGGCTCTTTGTGCAACAGGGATTACCAAGATCTCTCTCTAGTTGCAGTCAGTGAAATATCCTTTGCTAGATATTTTATCAAAGGTTACAAGTGTCCTTGAGTGAGCGTTGTGCCCCTTTTTCAGATTTTACTCAACAGTTCTGTCAGTTTTAATGGTAGGGAGGCTGCTTTAAAATCAGTGTTCTGACTTGAGTTTCTCCTTTTGCTTCTCTGTTTATCAGTTTCTTGATTATAGTCTGTATTTCCATTGGACTGATGGTTCGTGTAGTTCAGCAAAATCAAGTAGTGTGCTGTTAGTGGACTGTGAGAATTCCTTTGAAATGCTGTGCCCATCCACTTACCTGCTTTATCTCAATTATGAGTAAGTTGATGCTGACCGAATAATTGGATATTCCCAACACATAAATGCAACCTGACCTCTCTCACATATAATAAGGCCCTGACTCCTTCAAGACTATTTTAAGTGTTTGGGTTATACTGCAAGCAGAGATGCACTTGCAACATGATGCTTTCCATGGCGTGCTTAATAAATGGCTTATTACTTCAGGTAGACTCACCCAGATAATGGTGCAATACAATGGAATCTTACTTTGACTGTAAAGCATATCCTTCTGTCCAAAGCCTGAAACTTTGTATGTGTCTTCATCACAGAGTGCAGCTTTACATAGCAAAGTTGGAGCTAGTTCTGAGTAAGCTGGTAGATCTACAGAGGGCAGCTCAATGCCATACAGAGATACTAGACTTGATTCTCAAAGCAATATAATTACATCATCTCAGACTCCACTCTCAATAGCATATCCTTCTTCCCAGTAAGAGTAATTTAGACAGCAACAGAGCTCTACACTGAGGTGGCCTCAATGATAGTTTTGAATTAGCATAAGTATCTTGATAAGTGTGCCCTGTGCTGCATAGAGGTATTCTATACTGCAATGTTGATATATTGTGTCATCTTGTTTTGTTGAGCATATATAGCAGAGGGATATGGGATAAAAGGGTAAAATTTTCCTAACTAATCCAAGTCTGCTTGTAATTTTGACTTGAATTAAAATGTTTCCTGGAACATGTCTGAAAAGAAACATGCTGCTTCATTTCACTGCTGATAAATTAATAATTAGTCTTTTTCCCAACAAACGACGAGTCAGCTTTCACAACCCTGAAAAGGGCAGAAACCACCTTAATTTTATTAAGGGTGCAACCCGCTATCTCCTCAGTGTTGAGCACAGGTCTGTTCTCTGCTCTTTGCCCTGAAAACAGTATGGTAGTTGTGCTATACTCAGACTATATATAGCACTTAAGAGATATCAAGGGTTGACCTTGACCTCAGAGCCCTTACAGATACTTAAGCTTTAAGGAATCACCTGATGGAACCTAAGAGGCTTTTAGCCCATTTGCTTCTTTCTGAAATTTTTATTATCAATGCTTAAGGAGATACACTTAATGAATATCTTTCTGTAGTATTTTATGTGCATTTATTTAAAAAGTCAGTGGAGACAATGGGTGCTTTGATGGTTATGTGTAACTGTGTTTCTCTGTATTGAATATTTATTTTGACAGTGATCCCCCATTAACAATAAAACCTCTTTCCCTCTCTTTTTCCCCACCTAAGCTCTTTATAATGAGCACAAAAAATTGCAAGTTTTTTCTCCATTTTTTAGGAAAAATTACCAATACAGTCCTGGATTACCTGAAGTACATTACAAAATAAACTGCCAATGGTTGACTTGCATGCTATGGGCATTTGTTGTAAAAGAAAACTAAGCAAAGTTTATGCTATTCTATGTCCACACAAGATTTTGTTATGCAAAAATTATGTAGCCATGATGTGTGATAGTAGAATCGATAACACAGTGCTTTATTCCAGTAATAAGCTTTTCCTACAATAATAAGTTCAGTTACAATAAGCTTTTTTGGGGCGGGGGGAGAGTGTGTGAGAGTGAGAGTGTGTGTGTGTGTGTGAGAAATTGGTGTCACATTGCAGCTGAGACCTCTGTCTCCCTGCTCTCAGTTGTGTAGTTCCCTCTGCCCAGTTTTTTTGTGATACTCCTTTGATCACATGATAAGCTGACTCAATTCACTAACCAAGCAAAAATATGTGTGTGTTTAGCTTAAGTTCACAGTGCAGGCAGACAAGTGCCAAAGTTAACAGAAGGTGAAAACAGTGTTTGATTAGAAAAGGAAGATGGAGGAAAGAGGAAGTGAGATGTCTCCTTTTGAGTGATGAAAAATTATTAATTTGGCTCACTGTAATATAAACCCATATTTAGCTATACAAGTAGACTGCAAGTACAGTGACTGTTCTGCAGAGACAAGGATTATATCAATAAAGAGCATGTTCTAATGCACATTTTTCATTTCTTTAACTTGTGTGCTTGAGAATTTATAAAATACCTTCATTTGCAGAATGGCTCACAGTCATTAATAAGAACAGGCACAGTTTGAATGTAGCTCTTCTTCTGGAGGAAAGTTACACATAACTGTTGAAGTAGTTTGGTTAAAATCTTGTTTTATCATCTACATCTGATATATACAGCAGTGTTTTACATTCACCAATTGCCAGTGAAAAAAGGTGTGAATTAAATGACTCATTAGGCTACATATTGCTAAACTCTGTTTCTAACAAAACTTGAAATAAATGCCAAAATTGTTAGACAAATTTCAGATGACAAATTCTTTGCTTGCAAACAATTTCAGCTCAAAATTCAGTCAAGCTAGTACAGAATATGCTTTAATATCCTAAAGAGTAAATGCAGTTTGTCAGAAAAGAGGAAGAATATCTGCTGAAGTTCTGTTTCTAAAAATTATTTCCAGAATTATTTTTTTTTATTTTATTGTTGTTCACAAATCATTTGCATGTCCAAAGTAGAGAAGACCTTTGTTTGAGTAGCCCTAGCATTGCCAGCAGAATAATCGTAAGAAAATTCTAAGGTGAGTGTGACTGTTCACTCAGCTCCTGTTCAGATTTTGTCTAAGCCAGCCTATGCTATGCCCTGATGTATGCTGGGAGCAGCACCATTAGCGCAAAGTGAGGGCAAAATGTAAGCAGGATACGGAGGCCAGAAATGGCTAAAGGTCATTATGCAGCCACTATCATCTACAGCTTGCAGTCTCCTGCAACCATAATCCTTGTATTAGCAATTGTCTGGCAGTTTCTTCAGAATCTGCTAAAACTGGATGGAAATAAAGTAATCTTCCCAAAATGTTTTTGAGATGGATCCAACAGCAGCTGGACTTCCAAGACTTTCATGCTTCTCGATGGATACGGGGGGATGACCACACCTTGATGAAGGAGAAAGGATGAGCTCTCTCACCATCAGCTAGGTAACTATTTTGTTCATAGGTGCACGAGTTGCAAGTTATGAGCTGCAAGTTCTGAATTAGAGAACTTGTGAGGTAGAAACCTCATGAATTAAGTAATGAATTAATAAATTCATGTGTTAGACTGATCTGTACAAAGGGGATTGGCCCATATTTGTTAGCTTTCTTTCCTCATGAGCTCATAAAATACAGTTTAATTTACAGAGTACATTGACCTGTACATTTGAGAGATTCAAACAGGCAGTGACAGATGAGCCAAGAAGGACACTGGGACATTTGGCCTCACATTAGAAAAATCACTAGCAAATGGGGAAGAGGAGATACATGTTACAGAGGGATATAAATGTTGAAATGTGCTGGACAGATCTGTTCGAGCCTGACCAAGTCCCACTGTGTCCTGGTGTGATACTTGTGTCCTGATAGGACAGATAGCCAGATAGGACTATATAGAGCACCGCTGTTTCAGTCAGTAGAATTACAGATCAAATTCCCAAGCTTATACGTTAATCACTTTAGGGACAACATGGCTGGAAAGTCAGAAACAGAAATTTAGCAAAGAATTTTAGCAAATTTTAGCAAAAAAATTTTTTAGCAAAGTCATCTCATCTTTAAAACACTTAGAGATGCACCTTATCCTAGTCTGATTTCACTTTCTGTGTGAGCCCAGATTCTCAGTATCTTAGATTGGCAAAGCTCTCTTGCCTGCAAAACATTGCTTCCTTTATTTCTGCTTTAATTTGCCATCCCATTGCTTCTCAAGCATAGTCCTTCATTAAGGCATTAAGCTTTCCTGCAGTGTGACAATTGTCAATAATACAGCATATTAATTGTTGCAGACAACCTAATATATATGTTCAGCATAAAATGCAAACTGGCATTTATAATATTATTCAGTTTTTTCTCCCTCTGTCCTAACCTCTTCTAGTCAAAACCATTTTTATAGTTTATTACAAGATGTCTATATGTACTTTCTGAAAGCACTAAATTCTGTCAATTCAGAACACTCAATTTGAATTTTACTTATTATTCAAAAGTATATACTTCAAGTATATAAACATTAAAATAAAAGTAGAGTGATTATTGCCTGACAATACATTTTTTCCTTATACACCTCTATAAGAGAAAAACATTAAAGCAGTACAATAATAGGCTGAATTTTGATGTCTGCTAATCTCAAGATGGCCAATCAATAAAGGAAATGCTGTCTTTTTGGAGTTTGAACAGTGATCTGATGATTTGCCTAATGGAAGAATCTTGTTTTTAAGGTTACCACTCCATTGTATGCTATCAGATCAGACAAAGTTTAACATATTACTTCCTGTCACGCACCAGGTCTGGTATGGGGAAAGGATTTAGGTGCTTATAGGAAGAGAATTAAATGGAATAACATCCCACTCATCCAACTGCTTTTGGTATCTAGATTTATACCTGAAGGGAATCTGAAACCAAAACACAGAGTGTATTGCACTTTTTCTAGTCACTGATACAACCATAATAAAGATATTGCACATGAATAACAATGGCAATGTATTACGTACATTTTGGATTCAGAAAAGGGTCATCTCCCTGTGTTTCATTTTAGAAATTCAGAAGTTTTAGAACTGGTTCGACTGAAGGTGCATTCATCAAGAATGGTCCTACTCTGGGAATGCCCAGGCTTTTAAGTTCTCCCACTTCAGCTGAGTTGGTAAACTCTTGAAAATAAATAACAATGGTGTCGTTCCTCACTTTTTGTCAGTGGAGATCAACAGTCTACAGAAAAACAAAACAATAATCAAAAGGTTTCAAATTATCTAATTATAAAGCCTGTCCTCACCTGTTGGCTGCTGTTCACTTTCTTAACTATTTCAATGCCGTAATTGTCCTAGTTATCCAGTTGCCATGAAGTCTGTGTGATAGATAAGACAGCAGTTTCAATCAATCTAAAATATATTTTGTATTCGCACAAATATATACATACACATATATATAAAAAACAAAACAATGTCAGCTTTTATTCATACCAGTTAGTTCCCTTCTGCTATTCCTTTTACAGATTTAGAAGGAAATTAAATTATAATATCAGACCATGTACTTTTCCATGTATTGTTAGGTCAAAACTTTAACACATCCTGCCACATTGTACTTTAGACTTCATGCCCACACTTCACTATTTAGCTCATCAGCTATTTTCAAGCATCAAAGGACTGTGTAACATAAGAAAAAGAACTGAAAGGATCAGTAAAAAGAACAAGGCAGGCCTAAAACCTTATGTACAATTGTAATAATGAGTCAACATCGTGCATCGTGAAGGGCACTACACCTAGAAAGGACAAGATCAGTATTAAAATATTTGGTGTTTAAATATGTTCCTTAAACATAACCTGTGCTGGGGTGAAGCCTAGAAGTGATGAGGATTTTGGATCCCATTTTATTTGGGCTGAATTTTCCCCAGGAACACATTCTGCAAGTCCATAAAGGAGCTGAGATCAGAATTAGTAGAGAGCAGTTCAGAAGAGTGAGAATGTCTAAAACTAGTGGCAGATACTAACTTCCAACAAAACTTGCTGTAATAGGAACAAGCGAGAGAAAATAGTTCTTCATCTTAGTTTGACCCTGTCAGTCAGCAGAAGTGTGAGAGAAGGAGCCTAAAGTCAGCTTTTTATTCAAGGAAATATTTGTTTATCTGTAAGGCTTATTGCACTAAAACTTTATCCAGTCTGCTCCAGGAGCACAGTATAGAAATCATAGTTCTGCTTTCACTCCTTTTACCTCAAAGATAGCAATGCATGTGGATTATTGCAAATGAAAAAATACAATGAAGGCAAAGTATGTCAGGTTTAATAGAAAAAGAATGTGAAGCACATATACTGTCTTTGTGGTAAAATAGAAGCAATTTTTTTCTTCATCACAGTCTTTGTCCAGGAGAATTTTTAAATGTTGGTTACTTTGAAAGTGAAAACCAAGCAAGGAAGTAAATAAAGTAAAAATACAGGGAAAGCAAATTTTTAGATGCTATGTCTGGCTAAGGTTGGAAAAAATCTTAGTTAAAGAAGGACTTCCAGGATTCAAAATATTTTATACGTTCCAGTGGAATCTGCAACCTTTTATAACCTTTCTCTGTTATTTTTAAATAATTATCTTTTCCTAGGATTTTACAAACTTTTAGCTACTTTTATATATAATTAAAATAAAGTCCAGCATCTAAAGTCTTGGTTTTAAAGTTATTTGTATGAAATAATTTAAATGAGCGCAATAAGTATGCTTTTCTTCCCTCCAGACCTTGTTTGGTCACCCTTTACCATCAGTAAGTACTGCCTTCTATTCTTTTGCCTACAACTAGCTAAAAAATGAATTAGAAGCAGTAAATATAATTCATATACAAAAGATGAGCTAAGCACCAAAAGGAAAGTACCAGGTCTTGTGAAGGCCAGAATGTCTACATAAATTCAGTCAGAGATTCAGTTCTCTGGTGACTTGTCTGGACTAGGTACTCAGAAAAGTAATTGGGAAGAAAGACCCTCTCATACACACTTTCTTTTCTTTCTCTGTGCAGGCTACCTGCCATGTCAACATCCACAACCATCTCAGAGCATGGAGGCAGACAGAAAACATGGAGGAGAAACAGTCTAAGCTTTACATCAGACATGCCCCAAGATGATGGCCAGCATTGATTGAGTAGTAAATTATTACCCCCTTGAAGCAATGAGGAAACGATGTATATGTTTTGTCCCTGAGGTGTGTCTCTAGGACATAGTGCCTTCTGTGACTCCCACTCCCATAATGAAGGTTAAAAACCAACCTTTGCTTAGGGCTGTGCCCAAAGGTATAGTCTACCTTTGGGAAGCAGATTCAGGCTTTTATTTCTGGCCTTCTGTATGTAGTCAGCCAAGATAAGTAGTGTGGGAGAGTGTATGTATCAGTGGAGGCCCTGTCCTCTGTTGTAGTCATGCTAGGCAAAGGCTGACTAGTATTCAGATATTACTGAATCAGCTTTGCATCATTGTACTTGGTTGTGGGTGAAACGTTGAGGCTTCTGGGGCTCTAGTTTCACAGAAATGCAGATGACGTCATAGTTTTGTTGCTGCTTTTGCTTTCCCAGAGGTGAGCTGAGCTTTCAATTTCAATGAGGCAGACAACCAATGCAAAATGATAGTGAGCAGATCAGGCTGCAGAAAACTTTCCGTTTATAAGACTTATTCTGTAAGAGATTGTATGTTCATTAAAGCAGTCATGATTTGGGCGATGGTCTTTCGATCCTGCTCTGCTTCCTGTATGTATGTGGTTGTGGAAGCTATATGTATTTTCATGTCTAGACTTTTCCAATATTCTCTCAGATTTGAATTTGGCTGCTAATGCACATGTAGTAGTATATCTCAGGGCCATTATACAGTGCTGTTGGTTTCTACATAACACGTAGGAAATGCTTCTAGGAGTGTTTCATTGACTCTGTATGTGGCCAAATAAAGCTCTAAGATAATGTGAATACATCTACCAGTACTATTTGTTACTTAGGATATTCAGTAAATATTACTTGTTTGCCATAATTTTCTACAAGGCTTCTGTGCTGTATTCCTACATTATATGAATTTTACAGTGCAATATGTCTGCCTTAAACTAGGAAGTATGTATAGACTTCTCACTTGCTTCAACACTCATTTCATCCTGCTAATTCTGTAGTTCAAGGCTACTGGGTGGCTCGGGGCAGTGTCCTGGTTTTGGCAGGGACAGAGTTAATTTTCTTCCTAGCATAGAATCATAGAATGGTTTGGGTTGGATGGGGCCTCCAAGATCATCTAGTTCCACCCGCCCTGACACGGGCAGGGACACCCTCCACTAGACCAGGCTGTCCAAAGCCCCATCCAACCTGGCCTTGAACACTTCCAGGGAGGGGGCTTCCACAACCTCCCTGGGCAACCTGTTCCAGTGCCTCACCACCCTCACAGGAAAGAGTTTCTTCCTAACATCTAATCTAAATCGACCCTCCTTCAGCTTAAACCCATTACCCCTTGTCCTGTCACTACACTCCCTGATAAACAGTCCCTGACCATCTTTCCTGAAGGCCCCCTGTCAGGTACTGGAAGGCCACAATTAGATCTCCCTGGAGCCTTCTCTTCTCCAGGCTGAGCAACCCCAACTCTCTCAGCCTGTCCTCATAGGAGAGGTGCTCCAGCCCTCTGATCATCTTCGCGGCCCTCCTCTGGACTCGCTCCTACAGCTCAATATCTTTATTTTACTGGGGACCCCAGAAAAGGATGCAGTACTCCAGGTGGGGTCTCACGAGAGCAGAGTAGAGGGGGAGAATCGCCTCCCTTGACCGGCTGGTCATGCTTTTTTTGATGCAGCACAGGACACGGTTGGCTTTCTGGGCTGCAGGCGCATTGCCAGCTCATGTTGAGCTTTTCATCAATCTACACTCCCAAGTCCTTCTCCTCAGGGCTACTCTGAATCCATTCTCCACCCAGCCTGTAGTTGTGCTTGGGATTGTGCCAACCCACGTGCAGGACCTTGCACTTGGCCTTGTTGAACTTCATGTGGTTTGCACAGGCCCACCTCTCCAGCCTGTCAAGGTCCCTCTGGATGGCATCCCTTCCTTCCAGCATGTTGACTGCACCACACAGCTTGGTGTCATCAGCAAGCTTGTTGAGGGTGCACATGATCCCACTGTCCATGTGGCTGACAAAGATGTTAAACCCCTGAGGAGCACCACTCGTCACTGGTCTCCACTTGGACATCGAGTCACGGACCGCAACTCTTTGAGTGTGACCATCCAATCAATTCCTTATCCACTGAGTGGTCCATCCGTCAAATCCAAGTCTCTCCAATTTAGAGACAAGGATGTCGTGTGGGACAGTGTCAAATGCTTTGCACAAGCAGCTGGTATAGTGTTGTGTTTTTGATTTAGGAGGAGAATAATGTTGATAACACACTGATGTTTTTAGTTGTTGCCAAGCAGTCACGGCCTTTTCAGCTTCTCATACAGGCCTGCCAACGAGAAGGTGGGGGGCACCCAAGAAGCTGGGAGGGGACACAGCCAGGGCAGCTGACCCAAACTGACCAAAGGGATATTCCATACCATATGACATCATGCTCCAAATATAACTGCAGGGTTGGCCAGGAGGTGGGGCAGCTCAGGACCTAGCTGAACATCAGCTTTGGGTGATGAGAAATTGTGCTGCTCATCATTTCTTTTGTATATTATTTTATCATGATTGTTGATGTTGTTATTATTATTATCTTCCTTTTCTGTCCTATTAAACTGTCTTTATCTCACCCCATGAGTTTTACTTTTTTTTTTTGCCATTTTCAATTCTCTCCCCCATCCCACTGGGAGTGAGGAGTGTGGGCGAAAGGCTGTGTGGTTGTTTTAGCTGCTGGCTGGGTTAAACCACAACAGGCAGTCATTAGGAAATCCTACATATTATCTGCAGTATCACTAGCAATTTGCTGGACATCCTGAATTAGTGGTCACTGGAGGCAGTAGTGTGATCTTTTTTCAGTTTGCATATCTCCACCAGGATAAGTTGTTAAACTTCAGGGCACATCGTAAGTCTTTTTCTTGAGGAAGTAGAGTGGAGCGGATTTCAGATAACGTCATATCTTCTTGTATTAACAATCAAGGAACTTACAGGATACAAACAGATATGATTAATACTGAAATGAGCAGCCCAGAGCTTCCTGAAAGTGGTTATTAAGCCTCCACACATGTATATTACTTTAGTTTATTCAGAGAGATGCCCAGGTAAGAGCCAAAGGTATTGATGTGGCCCTTTGCTCTCCCTGGTTAATGATAGGCTATGGCTAATAGAACTCCCTGGTTCATCAGAAATACCAATATTCCCGTGTCCTGAAATACAGAAGGTAGTGAAGTGTTAAACAATTATGCACAGTGGTAGATGATAATGCAAGAAGAGAGACATGTTCCTAATGGGTTAATATCCATGCACTAGTCTGTTACAGCAGCTGGAGAGCAATTTCCTATTCTTTTGTCTTGGCTATGGTTACTAATATCCCCATTTTTTATGGTCTATCTCACTTCGAGGTCAAAATAATTATTAAACAACTAAGTAACCCCATTTGGCAAATGCTCTTTATAGGAAGTGTGTCCACAAATATAAAAGGGTGAGAGGGGATGAATAAGTATACCTTGTACCTGTTTGTGCAGATTTGCTGAAATGCCAGCAGAAGCCCACACAAAATTGGGCTGTTAATCATCTGTTAATAGCCCTGTCACAAGGAAGAGTGTGTATGTGTCTACGAAGTGTGAGTAATTTTTTAAAAGTGACCCACTCCACAAGAACCTTCATAACAGTTAAATGTGGTTTAACAACAAAGACACCTGTCTTCCTTTGTCCTCCTTTGGTAAATTACTGACCAATTACTAACATGTCCTGTAAGAACATATTGCGTCTGCCAATCTTTGTTCAGGGGTCTGGGTACTAGCTTTAAGAAAGTCCGTTATGTGTTTTGTCTAGTTTCTGTGTGGTTTTGTTCCTGTAGAATTAATGTGCTGAAGTATTTTTCCTCCTGGGCATAGTGTAAAGACAACCATATATGTTCTGTACAAGTGATTCCAACTTGCTTGTTAATGATTGGTTCACAGGAGTAAGACACACAGGCACTAGAAGTGAAATACAGCACAGAGTCTGAATAAATAGACTCTCTGCTTGTACCAAAGTGCAGTTCTGCTGTCTGCACCACACATTGCTGAAAGCAGATGCGTTGAGGAGCACAATGCAGGGACACACTGAGAATTCTGAATGGCATTAGCTGATCTTGTTTGTTTGGCCTTGGAAGCCAGAAAGTGGCAGTAATAGCCCTGAAGCAATGCAAAGTAAAGGCTCATGGTAGGAAACTGATCCCAGTGAGATGCAGAACATTGGCAGATTTTTTCCAAGTGATGCAAGCAGACTCAGAAACCACAGCCTGAAACTCAGCTGACTGCTACCATGGTGTTCCAAGGCAAGCAGTTGTGTGTCTTCTCTGTCTGATAGAAACTTTTTCTTTTTTTCCTTTTTCTTTTTGCAAATGTATAGGAAAAGCACTCACTGGTATTCCTGTGTATCTGTTCTATAGTTTGAGAAAATACTTCTCCCTCCTAGCTGCAGATTCCCTCAGTCGCTACATATGTCAAGATACTTTTACATTATTACTTTAGGGTAAAGGTTTGAGTGTACATGAACACCAAGATCAATGTGCTTTAAGTCATCTAGGCTTATCAGAGCCAAATGACTTAATTTGAAGTTATTTCAGTCAAAATCTCTGTCCAATTATAGTACTTCTATAATATCCATCTAAAGTTATGTTAAAAGATATATTGACTTAGATTGTGGTCATTTGAGCTTTTATTGTGTTAAAGCAAGACAGGGGAAACATTACCGCTGAAAAGGGTGTAAGTGCATGGTTCTTCGTGTTCACTCATTTCTGTTGTAGCAGACCATCTATGCACCCCTCTTTCTTTAGTGGCAGTATTTTCTTTATCTACTGTTCTGGCTCAAAATTCTGACTTGACTATTCTCTCAGATGAGTAGGAGAGCATCAGAGTTTCAGGAGCAACAAAATTTACCTCTGGAAAAGCAAAAATATACTACAGGAAATTTGAGCTAGTTTTAAAATGAAAAGCTAGTAGACTGAAATGGATAAGTGAACAGTGACTATCATGTAGCTGTACTTAGTATTGTTTATGCTATAAGACCCTTTTGTTGTGATCAATGAGTAATGGAAGGAAAGATAATATTAATTTTCTAATGTTATTGTTTTCATTGCAATATTCAGTTTTAAAATTTTAATGATCATATAAAATTCTTCCTTTCATTGCCTTGATCCTTTTATTACTGATTGCTGTCTTGTTGTTCAAGAAAACAGGAATGTTCTTGTCTAGAAACGCTTTACTCATTTTTTCTGTTTAAAAATGTCTACCTGACAAGATCAGATTGGACAGCTGTGATAGGTATGCAATTTGAACTATTCTAGGAGTGGCAGCTACAAGGAGTTTGAACAACAAAGTCTATTAAAGACAAGTCCTCATGGCTATGACTAAACCAGCTGAGAAATAAAAAATAAAAGTGAACTCTTCACAAAATTCAGCAAAGTGTGCTAACAGGACAGCTGAATTATCTTGCTTTCATTAATAGCTGCTCTTAATGGGCTCCTGAGCCACCATACATGTGAACCACAGCTGTAGAAGACATAGTCAGCAGAGCCGAATTGCTTAATGCTAACAAAAGTAATTCAATTCCAGCTTCTGACATAGATGCAAATTCCCTTTCAGTGTATATCATGGGGGAAGTAGAAGTTCTGCAGTGTCACTCCAGAACTGTGGAGCTTCAGCCTCTAGCATTACAGAATCTACCATCACTGACCTACTGTGAGACGAGATTCATTCCAGGTACAAGAATCAGTATAGACTTGAAAAAGAAGAGCACTTGTTCCCAGTAAGACAACTTCATGAAGAGGCATCAAGACATGAAGTGTGTGCTAGAACCATGGCCCTAGGCTCAGCTTACTACACGCATCTGTTTCTATTTCAGGGCATTTCCTTGCTGTTCCACATAAAAATAACTCATCCAGAGTTTCACTGTGCTCTTCTTTTGCCCTGTGCTCACCATGTCCCTGTTTTTCATCATGGGTGTTTCCAATTTTCTTCATCACTCACACTGCTTATACTGTGGCTTCCCTTAATACCTAAAAACAGGGTCTCTGACTTTCCCTCATTTATATCTTCTCTCATTATTAGAAGTTCTGTAAATGAGCATCCTGTGGTTGCACCTTGATAGTAAAAGCTGGGGCCATTCATACTAAGAATTTTCCCTAAAACTTGGGAAGTGAGAAAGTAAGAATAATTATATTCAGTTAGTCACATATATCCAGGCTGACAAAACCAGAAATGCCAGCAAGTAAGAGCTTGCCAGCTTTTACTATACATGCTGCATAGTTATTTCATTGTTAAATAATGACATTGTGGTCATTTCTGCATCCGTATCTCAGATAGTCACCGTTCACAGCTGACACCCTTTGGTTCTTCAGTATTTGAGGAGATGCAATAGAAGAATAAACTCAGATCCCCACTATCCTTAGCAGGCAGTGTTCTCTTTTCCATAGCAGCAGAGAAGCATGCTGCCATGGCATGCTTTTCCTGGGATCTCTCAGGGAAATTTCACAGATGTTTCTCACTCCCTGGTACAGCCTCTTCACACTACACTTAGTAACATACCTTGCAGTGAAACAAAAATTTGTCAGAAAATATTGACTTCTTGATCCAGAATATCAATACGGTTTTGTTTCTTTGCCACTGAATGTCCTGGGAGTCTAATCTCCCTCTCCACACTGAGGACCTTAAGTCTGAGTATAGGTTTCATTGGTCTGTGGCTTCTGGGTAGCCTGCATACTGGATCTACCCTGAGGACAGTTGATGATTCCCACCCAGGTTGCTGCAGTTGCCCAGAGAAATTGTCATTCCTGTCAATTCTGATTAATAATTTGTTAGAAGAATACTGAAAGCTACATGAACTTTAAATTCCCAGAGCAGCTGCAGGGCACCTGGGGCACTTTCCTTAGAATTTCAGGTTCTGAAAATACAACTAACTAAATAAAATGGCAGACCTTTTCAGACCAAATGTAAACAAGAGTAAGCAAATCCTGTTTTTTGGTGAACTTGTCAACTCCTTGTACTTCACACCTCCTTCAGCACAGACTGCATTTTAGCAGACATAGTCTAGACACCAACATTTTGAAATTAACTCAGTCTCTGATATGATAAACCTTAGCTCACTTCTTTCTTCATATGTTACTGTACCAGAATAACAAGTTGTACTTGAATAGAGACCTATTGTAAATTGGAAGAATTATGGGATGTGCATTAGGAGATTAACATTCTGAATTAATACAATGTAAGCTTGTTTTCCAAATATATCTGTTCCTAATGATCAGTGTAATTTCATTTATTGTCCTGTGTATTACAATTAGTAATAGGAAAACATTTTTTCTACTCTACCCAGTGGAATGATGCTAGAACACTTTGATTCTAAATCAATTATGCTTGCCAAAAATGAAAAATGTTCAGAGCAATCGGCGTCAGACCAATTTATCCCACTCATCCAGTGTTTACAAAAATTAGTGAAAACAGAAATGGAACCTGGGTCCTAGTCAGGTATCACTTTTTATCAGAATCTACCTTATTAATAGTTCAATACTGAAAAGCCAACACTCATGGCAGGAAAAAAAATATAAAACTATTAGTTGTCCTTTAAAACTCTTTTTTAGGGCAAATTATTTCAGCAGTAATAATAGATCAACTCAGAGAATAAAGAAAGGCAATGATTACTTTGCATATGACGACCATTTCCATCTTTGTTATTTATATTTAAATGCAACATGAATTATTTTCAAAGCAAATTCAATAACTATAATTCCAAGAGGACTGAACTGCTTATGAGAAAATGGTTTACTTGAAAAAAAAAAAAAAGTGAGTGATGAAAATGTTAGAATGTCTGAATTACTGATTTTGAACAATTCAGAATTAAATTATTTGTTTTGAAGAGTAATTTTAATTTTGCATTTGTTTTATGCAAAAAACTGAGGCTAAGTAACTTGGAAAGTAAATTTTTAAGGTAATTTTTTTTTCTAGAGTGAAGAATTTCAGTTTTATTGGAAATTTTTTTCAATTTTTTATGATTTTCTGTTGTGATTTCACCCAAACCGACACTTTTTTTACTTTGATTCTAGTGATATAGCCACTGAATGAAAAAAAAAAAATATTTGCACTGCTCTAAGTACATGCTTTCAGAAGCAAGTAGAAAATAAAAATATAAACCACAAATGTGTTTGCTGCAGTTGAATTTCACAAGTTTTTATCACGCCACAAACTGCAGTCAGGTTGAGAAAAAAAAGTAGGACTTTTGAGTTTGAACACAGGGCATAAAAAATATTATGAAGGTGCAGTTTGGCATTACTCCTCTCTACAATGATGGCAGCCCTTAAGTCCTGAAGAAAATTACTTTACAAACCAGTATGGATACCAGAGTATCTGGCCAGATGGGGTTATCTACTTCAAGATCAAATTAGGCTTCTGAACTAACCTCACACTTACGGTTTTGGATTAGGATGATCACTAAATTGTTATGAATTTAGGAAAATTCTGATCAGAGTGGGTTAAAAATTTTTGTGAATTATAAAGATCTGGGCTTGAAATTATACTCATGACAATAATATAGAATGTGGCTAAAGAAATAATCAGACAGGTAATGTGCCCACTGCAAACAGTGCTTTGCATGCACTGTAGTTGTAACCATATAATATAAAATGGAAACTTCCAAGCTAGTAGCTGGGTGATGTGTTGCTATATTGCATTAGAGAACCTAGAAAATGTCTTCTGTCACTCCCAGTAAGTCTGCAAAAGATTCAGTTAAATAAGCCCATATGTCTGTTCCTTATACTCAAGGTCTTATATACAAATTATTTGTCATCAACATGCCAAAGTGCAGACACATAAAACAAATACAAAACATTGCTCAATGATGAGCATCCTATGATAATAGGATAATTTTTGTTTCTCCAACCATAATGTTTGTACTGTTCATATGTATAAAATAAGGTATCTTTCCTTAAAAGCTCTCATTTTGTCTGAGCTTTTGAGGTTATTTCCTTATCTATGCTAAATCAATTAATTTCATGTAGCCCACTTGGTGATTTCAAAGAGTTCCTATACCTTACACTCACTCCTTCATGTATGATTTTAAAATATTGGATCTTTCGCTTATTCTGTTGTGGGATTTTTTTAAATTTTCTTTAGCTATTGGAATTAAATAACTGAAAGCAAAAGCAAACATTTCTTAATAGTTGGATTAAAATAATTCTTTTTCCTTTTCTCAGCTTTCAATTTCATGTTATGTCAATGTTTCATTTGTTCTGTAGTCCTTATAGAATCTTCCCATGTATAGCTATACTGTATGTTAAAAAAAAATAGAAACATAGAAAAACCCTCTCTCAAGTGTATTCAATGCCAATAAGAAAAACAGAAAAAAAAGCTCTAATGTTTAGATACCTTTATGTTCCCAGGCAGAAGACTAGCTAATTCCACAAGTACAAATACTGCTGTCTGCCTTCCCAGAATCCCAGGTGCAGAATAACCATTTGCATTTCTGCCATCAGCTATCAATTTGCATAAAAAAACGTATTTTCTATAGAAAGTATTTTAATGTTCATGTTGGAATGTTTTCGATACAAGAGCAAGTACAATAAAGCAAGTTTTCTGGGAAAAAAACGTAACAGTAAAGTCAAGATCTGTAGTAGTTGGGGCTTTTTTAATGGAATCACGTGGTTTCTGCTAAAACATTTCAAATATGCTAGATAACAATATGACTTCTAAATGATAACATGCAGGAGGCAAAAAAAAATCCTGCAAGTAAACATATCTTTTTGCTAAGTGTGTATTCCCCACTCCTCTGTAATATCTTTGGTGGGTCACTTTATTTGATTTCCTAAAGCAACACAATTTACAAAGGCCCCCAAGAGGGAAAAGAATGACTGAGATTATATTAAGCTTTGCGTTTGATATATGGGAAGTTACTCATAGCTGTAAGGAAGAACAACATGTAGAAGTGGCTTTGTTGTTGTTGCATTTGTTACATTGCCAAGATTAGAGTTTATTGAGGATTATAGTTCAGCTTGCAAACTAAAGCAATGTCTTATTTGATCTAAAATAAGATCATACTGTCATCAGTTCAAAAGAAAATACAAGTCATTTTTATATAACTGTGAAATTGCAAAGAGATTTTAGCTTTTCCAAATAGTGCTTCTGAAAACAAGTTTTCAGCTGATACCTTTTTCTTGGTAGCAATTGATTGAAAACTGTTGAATCAGTAGAAATCAAGCCTTAATCTCCCTCCTTAAGAGAAGTAGATGTGTATACCACTCCCTGGTTAAAGATGCTTTAATTTCAAATGTATCTAAACTTAAATTGTAATAACTTCCAATTTAATACATTTAAAAACATGCAAGTGATTTTATGTTACAGAAACTAGTCAGGGAAAGATAAAACTGTGAGGAACTTCAGAGGAACTGACTTAGCAATGACGAAAGTCAGTGTTGATTAAGGCAAAATATTTGACTGGGGACAGGGGGGATTGAACTACCACTCATAAAATTCTAAACAAATCCTATCATCAGTACAGGTTGTATGTAAATAATTTTTGTGAACTCAAAAAAACCCCCAACCAACTAATAACCCTGGCAAGCATGTAGGAGTAATAAGGATGTTAGAATTTAAAACAAAAAGAAAAAGACATGATGTATGGAAACCAATGAGAAAATGACAGAAGGTAAAATTACAACCTTATTTAGAATATTTTGTTCAGCATCTATAACTTCAGTCCACATTCTTCTTGTTTAATTGTAAGAGTATCATTGAGATGGCTAAATTTTGAAAGTAGTTCCCCTTAACCCTACTTTGAATATACAAGCATAAACAGGCACCTCCACAGGGTAATTAATTTTTGTTTTAGAATTTCCTGAGTTTCCCTTTGGACAGCCTGTATCTTTCTATTGAATACATAATACTGAAGTGAATGTGGTCCTAACTTCAGTGAGGTATATAATGTAAAGTTAAATTAACCTGTATCCATATCTGAAATACCAAAGTGGTAGTTCAGAATGAGGCAACACTGAGAAAGCTGGGAAGCATGGGGGAAAAAAATCTTGCATCTAAGGAACAAGTGGAAAGAATTAAATGGTTGGAGAGGAGAGTGGGTAAGAGAGTATATGGTAATTGCACATGGTAAAATAACACAGGAAATAAGGCGGAATCTTTTGTTCTTCCTATCACATAACAGGAACAAGGAAATATTCTGTGAAATTGTAGGATAATAAATTCAAAAGTCATGAACAGAAAAAAAATCTCTCAGTGCATCATTATAATCATAGAAATCAGAGGTGGGAACAACAAAGATGCTCATGGGTGCCACATTATTTCCAGTAAATAATAAAATCACTGAATGCTCTGTTCTGTAAATCTAATTTCTGTCTTTTTATTTTTTAAGTACTCTCCAGGTGTAAATGCTTACTTATTTTATGACAATGTCTCTTGCTTATATAGATCCTAATAATTCCAAATATTGTGTGAACTCAACCCCTCATGATGATTTTAGATTTTTAAAACTATATTGCTCGTACACTACTGCATTCTATTTCAGAAACTTTCTGACCTTTCAGAAACTTCCCATATAATGAGAAACTGACACTGTTTAGCTTCTTTTTCCTTTGTTAGATTATTTTCTAGATCATGAAGTTTCACACTAAATGTTACTGGTGAGCACCACTGTTAGAGCTAAATGTGATATGACCATAAGAATGTAAGAGAAGTCACCCTGATTCAAACCACTCACCTAGTTCTCTGACAGTGGTAAATACCTGATACCTAGTAAGGAGTTCAAAAACAGGGTAAGTATGCCTCTGGTATGTTTTCCTGGAAGGAAACTGTCAATTTATTGCTGGAATTTTGTTTGAATTTTGGTTTCCAATTCCTATTACAATTCTGACCAACTTGCAGTTTTTGAAGGTGTCTTGGAAGTAGCTAAATGGGACTGACTTCTTTCTCTGTAGATTAGAGAATATCAAAAGTATTTCAGTGACTTCCACTGAAATACTTTTGGGCCTCTTCCTCTTTCCTCTCACCTACAGCCTACAAACCATTATAAACATAGTTCCATTGATAGAACTGAAAAGTAAATAAGATTTTAGGAATAGTGTCTCATATTAATATCATCAGCTAAATTATGAAACACCTATCTACACATAAAGAAAGCAAAATGTAATCTGCCATAATTTATTATGGGAAAGAAAGAAAAGGCATTTGCTCAAGAGAAAAATGAGAAACAGGGATGTTTGTTTACTAATATTTCTTGTAGATCTATCACCATTGATAATCAAGAGTATCAAAACTTATCTAAAGATTATAAATACAAGTATAAATAAGGAGACGATATGACAAGCAATTTGATACATCCTTAAATCTGGTGATCAGCCTGTAGTATTCAAGGATACGTACCCTTATGCAGTATCTAGATCCAAATTAATTAATTAATGCAATTAGATCATTTGATATACAACACAGATACGTTTTTATCTCATGCTGTTTACATTTTGATGACTGCTTTTTAATGCCACTAAGGTTATATATAATGATCTAAAGTGACACAACAGACACATTGTGACGTTTTCCTTTCTTTTAGCAATTTGAGACCTCTGTGCAAGTAGGGACAGAAAGCCAATTTTTTATAACATTTAGTTATAAAAGAAAGTAAAAATGGACATGTAAAAGTAGATTGAGGAAGTTTTCAATTTGTTTAAGAGAAGAAAAAAGTAAAGCATGTAGAATGTTGAGATTATAGTTTAAAATGTTTTCAGAATGAGTAGAAAAAATTATTTTACTGAATCCCAGTAAGGAAAGTATTAGCTGTACTTCTCAGTATATCTTCAAATGAAAAGTATAATAATGCACTGTTTCCTATCCTGTATTAATATTAATATCAAGAGCAGTAAGCTGTAAATTTCTTTGGATCCCTACAATAATGTTTGATGCTTGCTTTGCTAAGCACCTAATAACTCTAGCGGCAGTTTTTGCAGCCAGTGAGAGGAGTGAGAAGATGCGAGAAACTTGGCAGACACCAAAGTCAGTGAAGAAGGAGGGGGAGGAGGTGGGTCCAGGCTCCGGAGCAGAGATCCCCCTGCAGCCCGTGGAGAAGACCATGGTGAAGCAGGCTGTCCCCCTGCAGCCCATGGAGGAAGGATGAGGGGGTGTAGAGATTCCACCCGCAGCCCGTGGAGGACCCCACGCCAGAGCAGGTGGATGCATCTGAAGGAGGCTGTGACCCTGTGGGAAGCCTGCACTGGAGCAAGCTCCTGGCAGGACCTGTGGAGAGAGGAGAGAGGAGCCCAGGCTGGAGCAGGTTTGCTGGCAGGACTTGTGACCCTGTGGGGGGCCCACACTGGAGCAGTCTGGTCCTGAAGGTTTGCACCCCGTGGGAGAGACCCACGCTGGAGCAGTTTGTGAAGAACTGCAGCCAGTGGGAAGGACTCACGTTGGAGAAGTTCATGGAGGACTATCTCCCGTGGTGGGGACCCCACGCTGGAGCAAGGGAAGAGTGTGAGGAGTCCTCCCCTGAGGAGGAAGGAGTGGCAGAGACAGCATGTGATGAACTGACCACAACCACCATTCCCCATCCCCCTGTGCCGCTGAGGGGGGAGTAGGTAGAGAAATTGGGAGTGAAGTTAAGCCCAGGAAGAAGGGAGGGGTGGGGGAAGGTGTTTTAAGATTTGGCTTTATTTCTCATTGCTCTGTTTTGCTCAGCAATAAATTAGATTAATTTTTTTCTAAGTTGAGTCTGTTTTGCCCATGACGTTAATTGGTGAACGATCTCTCCCTGTCCTTATCTCAACCCATGAACCTCTCATTATATTTTGTCTCCCCTGTCCAGCTGAGGAGGGGAGTGATAGAGCAGCTTTGGTAGGTACCTGGCCTTCAGCCAGGATCAACCCACCACAAAGCCCAAGTGTGGTGCTGATTTCCAAAGTGTGGCATCATAAAAAACATTCTCGCAGGGAAAACACTGACGGATGTATTTGTAATTTTTGAGCTACCTTGGCAAAATCTTAGTGCTTTATTTAATATTTTTTTCATTCATAGCAGGCCTACTGTTTATGATTCATTATCAAATATAGTCCTGAGAGGAACACTTTTTGGCAAAAAATCAATAGTAGGCTTCTCCATGTCAAGAAAACTGTGCTTTCAATGAATTAAATGACAGCCTTATATTTTTTTAATGAAAGAATTTTTTTTTTTTTTTAAATTTCTTTTGTAGAAGGTGATTGAAAAGATGGAAGATTAGGGAACACAAGGGAGTAAAAGAATCCTAAGTTATTTGCTTATATTGCAATTCAATTAAACTTCTCACCATTGCCAAAAGGGCTTTGGCTTGCGTCTACTTGTTTCTCTTTTCCCTGCTCTGGGACACATGGCCTTGATTTCTTCTCTTGCCCACACTGTGGAGCTTATTAGACATTCAGTGGACCAGTTCACTTTACTAACTCAGTAGTAAACCATTCTGGTATTTTTTTACTGGTCTATGAGAATGACGTCAGGGATGGTTCTGTTGACTGTTAAAGCCAGCACAAGGTAAGTGGCAAGCTGCAGTAGTGAAGAAGTAGAAACAGATGCAAACTATGAGGCCGTCCCATTCTGATGATATCACAGACTCACAGAATGGTTGAGGTTGGAATGTAACTCTGGAGGTCATGTGGTACAACTCCCCTGCTCAACCAGGGCGACCTACAGCTGGTTGCCCAGGTCTACATCCAGATGACTTTTGAATATCTCCAAGGATGGAGACTCCGCAACCCTTCTGGGCAACCTGTGCCAGTGCTTAGCCACCCTCACAGTGAAAAAGTGTTTCCTGATGTTCAGAGGGAAACTCCCATGTTCCAGTTTGTGACCATTGCCTCTGGTCCTGTCACTGGGCACCACTAAAAAGAGCCTGGCTCCGTCCTCTTTGCACCCTCCCTTCAGCTATTTTATATATGGATGAGGTTCCCCCTTGAGCCTTCTGTTCTTCAGGCTAAACAATCTCAGCTCTCTCAGCTATTCCTTACAGATGAGATGTTCCAGTCCCTTAATGAGTTGAGTCCTAAATGAGTTGTCAAAATTTCTGCTTCTCAATGATGAGATGTTAGGTAAGCTCACCACATCATTTGAAACTGCAGGCTCAGTTCATTGAAGAAGCAAAACAAAGCTTGATGCCTATTCTCAAATCCAACTCCAAACTTTCTCACATATCTTAAAATTTTATAGGAAATCACAGTTCTCCAGCCTAGTTCTTCAACCTGATCATAGCAACTTTTGCTGACTCTGTGGTTTTCCCAAACTGTCATAAACTCTAATTTGGTTTAAGATTCAAGTTTTATGAAAGCCTGTTTTTAGAGTTGCTGGCTCTATATTTAGACAACTAAATATATAAAAATTGAAATAGCTAAAACAATTGAGCTGAAAATTTTCAAAGAATGTGAACCTAATGAAAGCTGATTTTATTTAACTTAGGATAAATGTTTTAGATTTTTTTTAAGCTAATAATCATGGGGCGGAAAATTTGCCTCATTTGTTAATGTATACCATGCTGCAACAGCATTGCATGTTCCTTCAGACCATACATAACTGGAAGTTTGTAATGTATAAGCAGCAGAGTTAGAGGTACAGAGATGGTGTTCATATTTTAGGACATGCAAGTATTTACCACAACTTCATGCAGGAATATCACATTCTCAGTGTTCTGTTTGTCAAGGTGCTAAGCTATTGTTTGTAGACTGCAATGATCTGTGGAGAGAACTACTATTGAAAAAGCGGGGAGAGAATCAGGCTGGAAGGAGGGCAAAAGAGGAATACCTCAAGGTTACACTTTAGGGTCCATCTTGTTTAATGTTTTCATCAATGCTTTTGGCATCCACAACTGATTTACTGATGATCCAAAGTTTGGAATCGCCAGCCATACAGAGGAAGATTGTATTGAAAGGACATGATGACACTGAGGACTCAAGTAATATTAACATAATGAAATTCCACACTGTGAGATGAAAGATTGCAATAGCAACAAAACAATCATCAGTAAACTAGAAGCTCATTCATTGGAAAGCAGTGGAAAACAGTAGGACTTGGATATATTACTTGATTTCAGGATGAGTATTGTGATTGGTTCCAGGATGTAGCCATTAAAAGCAAATACCATTCTGGTGTGTTTCAGGCCATATGTTTCAGAGATGATGAGGAAGTGTTGTTGCCAGCCTACAAGGTTTAGTAAAACCTCACTTGTGTGTTTCCTGGTAAGCTCTGTTCAAGAAGGATTAATTCAATATTCTTTTCAAAGAAGGACTGCTCAGGTGGTTAGGGAAAGGAGACCCTGTTGTATAAATGCAAACTAGCTTAGGTTAACCTAGTTTGGGTTAAAAGAAATACTGAAAGAAAGTATGATTATTTTTATAGGTTAAAAAAGATCAGAAGAAGAAACAATGGTAAAGGACAACACTCACACAAAAATAAATAGGTTGTGAACCTTCTGATGAAATATAGGCTACGAATTATATGAATATTCCTAATCAGCAGAAAGTATTTGAGATAACATTTTCAGGACAATGTGTGGTAAATTTATGCAGGAAATACACAATGTGATGCCTGTAATCTCAGGATTGGTGACCAGGGCAGCCCTCATAGTCTCATAGTCATGTATCTCTCTTCAGCATTATCTGCATTTCCATGCATTCTTCTTCACTTTTTAGGACTAGGACAGTACATAAAGCTTGATGATGTCCTGAACTGAGATTAGGCTGGTGAGGACCTTTCAGAAAAAGTACCTCTGATTTTAGCATCACCTTACTTCAGGACTGCAGTGGACTGAAAGCAGAAATGGCTTATCTAAAGGTTCAGCAAGACAACAGAAGGAAAACAGTAAGATGTGCAACCAAGGGGCAAGTGATAGGATTGAATCCTTAGTCCCAGACACAAATTTTCCACTAACTCCCAAAGATGTGATCCATCCCTATGTCATCATATTGAACAGTGGCTACAGCAGTTAAACTTTAGAAAGGTTTCCCAAATGACTTGTTTACTGTGTGGATTCTTATTTTCATGTAGCAGATAAAATTAACAACTCTCCTCTGCAACTGTGCGGTTTATTTTTCTGTATTTCCAAAAGTGTGACTTTGTAGGAAACAGCAGATTAAAATACATCAGTCTGACAAAACCTGGATCCACTGCATAATTTTATTTGTACAGCTTCATGAGAGTAATGTTCCAATCAGTTTCTTTCTTGTTTTCACTTTAAAGTTATCATGATAAAATTACTTATTTCGATATATTATTTGATTCTAAAAAGAATTCTTCAAAATAACTCTGATGAAGGCTTCCAGGTACCAGAAATTTGTCAAAGCAGATTGATGCAGTTATTAAATAGGATAGTGTCAAATTATTTTGCATGTTTAGAAAATATCCCTCTTCCTGTTTACATATTCATTTACTGATCTTAGTTTATGGCTGCTATTGTGGTTATGTGGAAGTGCATGTCATGTATATGCTGCACCTCATGGCCTTTGGAACTTCAGTGAGATAAGCAGCAATCCAGTTCAGATTCCCTCTACTTCAAAGAATCTCTGTCACTTTTTACAAAAGTCCATCTCTTCCCATTCCACTCCCTACTGTCTAGCTGACTACAAAACATGTACTGCATTCCTTTTAAATTAACATTTGAAATACCACATGCAAACTTCTTCAAATAGACTGTAATGTCTATCACAGTTAGTGCAAAGATTTGTGTACTAATATAAAGTTTTTAAAAGCCCAAACTAGCTTTCAAGTTTTTTTTACTCAAAAATTGAAGTTTCAACAATTGTTTTTGCTTCAGTGTAGAAAAAAATTAAATCAGGACCATCTTAATTTCTTCTGAGTCATGATCAATATCAGGGCATTCACCTGAAATATACGAGATTCAAGATTATGTCTTTGCACTGAATTAGGCAGATTATTGATATTATCATTGGCTCTGAAGGTTTTCCTTCCTCTGTGGCTTTGACCAGGAATAACATTCTGATAATTTGAAAACATCCTAAAGAAAGGTTCATAAAAATATGTATGGTCTGATTAAATGTTTTGATTTTAATAAACTGGAATTATCCAACAAAACTCCCCACCACCTCTAATGCATCATTCTTAAATATCTGCAGGTTTTAAACCATGCATCAACAAGGAAGTACTGACTGTTATTTATGCCTTTTTGTTGATCAAATTGCCATAATCAATACTTTAAGCCATAAATTCTGTTGGCAGATTTTGTTTGCTTCACAATTAATTCAATTATTTGACTCTTTGGTTTATCTATTTTAAGTTCAAAGTAGCTGCTAATTATTACATTATTATTGTTGCACATCAGCCAAGGTTCACTGTTTTATTTATCACAGTTTAGATAAAGAAAAAAAGAAGAAAAAAAAGTAAGATTTTGCTCTCACCAACTCTCAACTGCCTTCTAAAAATATTTCAGAGGAAAGCTCCTTTATGTGTAATGACAGAGGAGAGGCTTAGATTGGGCGTTTTGACGTTAGGAGGCATCAGGAAGGTAGGAGCAGCTTTAAACAAGCATCGGATCCAAGAAGGTCCGGGAAGCCCCTTCCCCACAGGTTACTGGATGCCCTCAAGCCCAGGCAGACTGCAGGGTCGCTCCCTCTGCTGGAATAGGATTCAGATCGCAACAGGTAAGTAAATTTACTCATGTTGCTGAGCTTGCACATACTGGTTAAACCATCCACATCCACTCCATGGCCTACCAATAGAAACAAGCGTGAATCACTATATGACAGTGGCTGCTGCCAGCTGTGCAGACCTCAGCATGTAATTTATAAAGGGCAGGGAACAGGAGACACTTTGGTTCAGTTGGGGGTGAGGGTTCTTGTGTCTCTGCCAAAAGAGGAGCTCTGGCGATGACATATTGAGTTCTGTAGCTGGTATAGGTGAAACCATCTGGACTTTTTAATGTGAACATGCACACACTAAGCTAGGCAGGGGAGGTATGAACCATGGATTTCAGAGAGGCATGGTATATGGAGAATCAGGAAAAGGAAAGATTCCCTCTCTATAGGTCAACCAAAATTTAAGATCAAGAAGCATCTGAGTCTAGATATAAAGCCAAGAATTGAATGTAAAATTATTGTGCTAGAAATTCAAATTATTCTACTTAGCTGCCTTTGTTATTTAAGGGTCTTTTTCTTTCCCCCCCCCCCTAAGCAATTCAGCTGTTTGTTTTGCTTTCCCTCTCAGGTTAAGCTACAGAAAGCTGAATACCTGTACATGGAAACAGTTCAGAGAGATGCACTTTTATTTCCTTTTTTTACCCACTTGATCTCTGAAATAAGTAGTTATGGTTTCTGACACAGTCTTCACCCCAGCATTTTTAACAGAGAGCAAAATGACAATTGATTTTTAAAGATCAGCAAATACAATCTCCCTTATGACTAGGAAAACTAGTAGTGACTTGTGTCTTGAGTCTAGTATATGCATTTGTGTTAGTCAGGCTGATGTGTACCTGGAAGTATGTGGGGTGAAAAATAACAAAGCTGAATTTGAAGGGATAGAGAGTCATGGGAGCTTAAGTACTGGGATGGAACATCATACACAAATAGCACTTTGAGGGTTCCTTAGCTGTCAGTAAATGGTGAATATTGTTGAAAGACATGCATGAAAAGGAAGGAGAGCAGAAATCAGGAGTTCAGAGAAATAGAGTAAGATGCCAAAAACAAACATGGGAATGCAAACAGTACAAGAAAGTGTGGAAGATGCAGACTGTCATAAATGAAAATCTTTGTGGTCATCTTTGACTAGTAGCAAGCCCAGGAGAGTCCTAATACCGTAGAAGAATCTTCATTGAAATTGGAACATAAAGACAGAGGACTTACAATGCACATGGCATTTTATAAAAGTACTTTTTTTTTTTTCTGAACATAATATGATAAAATATATTGGGCATCTGGTGCTATGTAACAATTTATTTCCCTGTCTCAGTCCCTTTTAACTGTTCATAACAATGACACTTACACAGATATAATCCCTTATGGAGGGCGCCATCCTTGACTGAGGTCATAGGCGGAGTTAATGTTTGTTACTTGTACCCTCCCACGCCTATTAGATTAGCTGCTAATCTAGTATAAATGTGGGGGTTCATTAAAAACAATAATAGCAAAACCAAAACCAAGACAGAATCTGCCTGAAATGTCTCCCATTTTCAAAAAGATGTGAGGCTAAAAATGAGGGATCTGGTAAAAATCCCCTCCACTTACTGTCTTTAAATTCAGTCATGTCTTGAAATGAATCATGAAAAATTCAGGTAATTTCCTCTGCCATGCTACTTCCCAGCCAAATCCATTTTCACTTACCTCTCTGATTCCTTCATCCTCACCCTAGTCTTCATTTTGTTTACTTAAACTGGCAGTAATGTATGTGGGCTGAATTAATACATTGCTTTTCAAAGTGATTTCAGAGTTTCCTATTAGGCATGGTGTAACATAATGCTCTGCAACATTACTCAATCCAGCAATATTTTTCCAACTCCTTGCGGCATAAACTTGCACAGCTGCACTCATTTCACTTGCAGAGAAGTTGGCAAAATGTCAGCTGTTAAACTAAGTAAATTCACATAGTTGTGCATTCATCTTCATATAAACCACATAAATTTTCACCAAATCATACAGTTATATTGGTACAATGCCATTTGCAACAATTACTGTTCTATTTAACTACAAGTACAGTTGGAATTATGACATACAAATACACACTGGAACCATATTCCTTTCAAAATCTTAACTTGCTTATGCATTTAATAGACATTAATATAAAAAAGAGGACATTTCCCTGAGGAAAGACAGGATTGATAGTAAGTCATTTGTGATGGTTTATGTTGCATCATGAGATTTTTCACAGTTCATTTGCCAATTCTTCGCTACTTAGATTTATTTATTTTCCATTATGAAAGTTCTGGCTTCCATAGGCATGTACTTCTGTATTTCACCTCAGCTTAAACACATTAGTTGTAAATGCTAATATTGAAAGTTAATTGTAACTTCCACCTCCAAGTTAGTACAACTGAAATCCTGTGTGTGCTTTCTAGAGAAAACGAATATAATTTTAAAGATTTCAGTTTATCCATTGTCTTTTTTTTTTTACTGAAATTGTCTTTTACCTCAGCTTTTAAAAAAATCTTAAAGAAGCAATCTTTAATTTAATCTTAAAGAAGTAATCTTTACTTAAAGAAGTAATCTTTACAGGACACAGATCATGTGAAGGATGTATAAGATACTACTAATTATTTTATCTAAGCAGTTATTTACACAACATTTCCAGAAGTGACAATGTTGGAGTTCATTCAGTTGGAAAAAAAAAAAAAAACAACAAACCCAAACCAAACAAAAAAAAACCCCCAAACTTCAGGACACAAAGCCATTATTTTACAGTAAGTAGAAATCTTTCTTGTGTGATCTTTTTGGAGAGTCAGGAAATATCAGCTGTTGTGTGATATGATATCTTTATTGCAAACATAGTACTCAAGCCAATGCTTTTTTTTGTTACTGATACAGAATGAGGTCATAGGAAACTATATAAGGGCTTCCTTCAAGAAAATGGAATCTATTAATAAATACAGAAAAGCAAATGTATCGTTGTACAACTATATATTCTGTACATGCATTCATGTATATTCAGTGTACTGTTGGTTTAGCACGTATTCATGTAGCTACAGGAGATTCATGATTGCTAGTTCCTTCCTCTGTCCTCTCTGTGTCATTCTAACACACTAATGAATTGCACAAGAATTCCCTGATATGTACAGTCATTTGATATCCAGCCTACTTAAAAAAATTCCATAAGCAGTCGGATGATATGAAAAATGTCACAGATACACCTTGAACCAAAGGGTCAACAAAACCAGTGTTGAACAAAAACACAGTGTTGGCATTTTAACAGTGTTGTAAACCTTGTTCTGAGAAGATTTTGTGACAAGCAAAAATATGTACTTTTGTAGCAGTTTGGACCAAGGCCTTAAAAATATTTACAAATTCTAAAATTCTCACAACATCCCTTTAAGGTACGTTGCTAGGCATTATACTTTCAACTGTGGAGCATATTAACATAGGCTTGTTTGTGCTAAGATGGTACTTCCAATATTTTTTGTTTGCTGATACTGTTTTACCTCCACCAGGAAACCCAGAATTGTCATATAACTTGGTTGCTGTCTTCACTATTGTCATGGTTAGAAGATTACCTAAGGGCAATCAGAAGCATGATCTTGGCTGGAGCTCCTCCAAGTGAAGTGTAGACCTTTGCTTATCTGCAGGAAAGATCCGCTGGAGAAGGCTTTCTCATTTTTCTAGCACAGCTGCAGGTATTCTTGATCTATGATACATTTGTCCTAACAACATGATTAGCTTCAATACTTTCAATAGTAAGGTTTATTTCTAACCCAGTTATCATTTTGTGGAACTAGATTTGGGAAGAATCACATATATAAGATAGGACACTGTAGCAGTTGTGGTGCCCTTTTATCAGCTGCAGCTGAAATGTTTAACTGTGATGTGATTGTACTGAAATAAGTTGTGATAATAAAAACAGTGCTGACAGCTTGTCTCTACTAAAATGCATTGTTCTCCTAATATCAGCAAGTAGAACTGACATTAACAACTAAGAACTACTACTATCCACAGGGATCAGCAATAGGTTACACATGATCAGCAGCTACTTACTTCCAACTCTAGTTTTCTCTCTATAATGGCAATGCACAAAAATGCATTGGCCAGAGCAAGTTTTAGAACCTTTAAAAAAAACTTGTGAGGAAATTCTAAAGGACTTTTGGGTGCCTGAGTCATAGTCCAAAAAAGATAAAGGTAAAAATAACATAGATAGAATTTCAGTTGTTAGACACTGAAATATTCTTCAAGTCTTTGTCTATAACATTTCCTAAATGTAAAGAAAATACTTTGCTGTTATGCTTCCTAAAAAAAAAGTTGCCAATTCCATCTTCAGATTGGCTCCTAGTTAAAAAAAAATCCTACATAATTTCCTTTCCCTTAAGTGATGAAGAAGCGGGGGGGGGGAGGGAACCCCCCAAATAAAACCAACAAAAAACCACAAGATGTTTCATTGTTTGAAGAGAGGGTCCAACACAAGGCCTGCACTTGCTTTGATGTAATAACTGAATCTTCAGTGCAGTAACTCAAGAGAACTTTGCTCCTTGAGGTTCTTAGCTAAATGAGATTATTATGCGATAACGATAGACACTCTTTATAACACTGACATTCCATGCAAACTTATTGTTTTAATTAACCAGTTAATTGATTTATAGAGTGTCCATGCAGGTTACTTAGACTTTGAAAAAGTACTTAGCTTTTCTCCCATGACTGAAATAAAATAATTTCCTAATCTTTCACATATTTTAAAGGAGAGCTTTATCACATTCATTTTTGAACTCTTGACAAAACCAACTGTGATGTAAGTAAAACAAAAATGTAGTATTTTTCCACAGAAAGTCACAGCCAGCTGGATTGCTTCAGAGCACACAACGGAGGACAGAAGCTGCTTCTGCGGTGTGTGGAAAGGTGCACTCAGTTCTGTTTGCTGGGAATATGCTGCTTTGCTGCCTTTTTGCTACAGAGTGATGATTATCAGGGGTCCACCTGCCTACAACACACAAAATGGACCCTCCGGGAAAACAGCAAATGTTATCAGCAAAAAAGAAGGCTTTAGGGGGAAACTGAGAATCTTCTAAAAGGTTTCAGGTTGTAACCATTAAAAAAAAAAAGAAAAAAGAAAGAAAAAAAAAAGAAAAAAGAAAAAAGAAAGAAAAAAAAAGAAAAAAGAAAAAAAAAAAAAAAGAAGCCAGATAACGTTTTTACTATAGCATATCTTAACAGCTGCAACCAGATCTAAGTGGAAAGCCAAACCTTGCTTGCTAGTGTCATTTCCCCGAGCACCGTAGGAAGAGGTGCTCTCTGGTGGACAGAAGAAAAAGCTTATTTGAGAAATCTGCTGTATCTTCGGTGAGCTAGATCCTAACACGATTTCAAGCTGAAAAGCGTAAAAGAGTGCATTTTCTCTGTGGCAGCGGGCTAGGATAGCGGGTCTGAGGGAGGCTGACCCACTGGGCTGCGCACCCGAACGGAAACTTGTGGATCTCCTGTCTATCCGGCTCCCATCTGAGCACGGCTCCCAGGCTTCACCTTGGACATGCCTGCGGGAGCGCCCCAGCCTTGGCCCCTGAAGCCAGAAGCTCAAGGCAACTTTTTTCCAACCCCCATGTGGCCACAGCCGAGCCAGGACGGTGGACACAACCCAGAGCCTGCCGTCATCCCCTCGGCGGAACGGAGCTCCCCTGCCGATCCCGAAAGGTGCTCAGTCAGGGCATCGCTGTCTCCGCACTGCAGACTCCGCGGGAGCGGCAGGAAAGCTCCGCCTCCGGCCGTTCGGGAGCAGCCTGATAAAGGCAGGTGCGGCCAGCAACAGGACCCCAGTTCGAAGCATCTGTCTATGCACAGAGTCCCTGACCCCTCCTTGGCCACCCCGTGCAAAGCGGCACCTGAACCAGCCCTAGCAGCCGTGCCGACGGTGGCGGGATAGGACCGTCTCCGCCGCCTGCTGAACGCACCGGTGTCCCGCGGTCTGCAGCTTCGGTCGCGTCTCTGTGAAGGGACAAGGACCTCGCCCCCAAGGACCTCCGAAGAGGCGGGATTTCTCCGGGAAAGGGAAGCAGGATTTTGTTTTGTGTCTTGGAGATGAGGCAGGTATCTGGAGTGGGGTTTCTCCTGGGGCTGATGGCTCTCCCAGCGGCGCTGGGACAGAGAAACTCGGGAAGCCCTATAAATAGCAGCCAGCCTCAAAGCTTTGCCATCGTCTCTTTCAAATGGGATCACGTCAAGGACCCTTATATCATTACACTCTGGATACTTGTGGCCAGCTTGGCCAAAATCGGTGAGTCCGGAGTTATATATTAATATATGTCCTCTCCCTTTACCTTCCCCCTTTCCCTTCTCCCACCAAACGTACATGAAGAAAGCTTATCATAAGTCCACTGACCCGTTTTCAGGGGGTTTACTGTACTCTGTCCTGATTTCATAACACTGCCCTACACGGTGCTTAGCAGTGCGATTTTTCACCTGCCCCAGTGGGTTACCTGGTTCATTTTCAGTGCCTGGGTCTATGGCTTCTGCATTTGATTCCGTGCAAACCCTTGCAGTTCCTTGAAACCATGCATTGCTGTTGCTCCCAGGAAAAAAACTTTTTACTGAAGTGAAACAGAAACGGGGCCTTATTACTTATTCAATACCTATTCCAGTTTATGATATGCTATTCTTCTGATTATGATTGGTAGCTATATTAGGAAATACAATCAGAAATTAACACTGTAAACTACACATATGAACTTAGTATTCTCTGCGCTGCAGTGCGTTGCTGAATTAGTGAAAGAACATATAGTTCATAGGAAAGGTAATATGTATTATCAGACCATCTGATGCAGGTGAAAAAATATAAGCTTTAGAGCACACAGAATTTTCTCCAAGAAATTGGAATCAGTGAAAAGCAAGGACTTAGTCTAACTTATATAATTTAAGTGACTTTATAGGAACGCTCTAACTCTTGTGTTCTGAACTTTGTGACTTTTTCAAAAGCACTTCCAAAAGTGTTATATTAATAACACTGCTGAACTAGAAGAGTCACTGTAAACATTGGAATGTATCTTATTTGCTTGATGCTATTATTTTCAGTTCTTTTACCTTTGGATCTAAAACCAGACCTCCAGTTTGCCTGACATTGAAAATGTTATTTTCAATTTTCAATAAATCACCTCTAAAATCAGTCTCAAGTCAGAAGGTATGATCAGCTGAAAATCCTGCTAATGCTCTTCTGTACTTGTACTTACTAACTTGTGATACCACAATCACATTCCATGGATTTTGCATGTCACAGAAAATGGAAGATGCAAAAAGGTGTACTTAGTTATATTCTGTCTAGCAAATAAGCTAAACACAGTAAGACTTGGGTGGAAACGGCTGTCTCCAAATCAAAATAAAAGATTTAAAAAAATGAGGAGTAAGTTATGTAAAGGTACTACTGTAAAGCATTTTTCAGTGATACATGCATCTTAGGCTTCACTTGCTTAACCATAGATATATCTAAATATCCTTATTTGAATCACTGTTGGACTACACCTTGCAAATAGTTTGTGTTCACATGGTTGCTGCATTACCTAGATTACACAAAAATACAGTTTTAATTTACTTTTATTGGTGTGTTATATCAAGTAGAAAGCTGGGGAAACCAGATATAGGAAAAACCAGTGACAATGTTGAGTCCCTATAAAATTGTGCTAACCAAACTAATACATAGGTTGCTGATTTGAACCTTCTTTTTGAGCTACTCTTCCAAATAAGTATTTGCATTCTGTGTTATTAAGCCTTTGCTGCTTTGTACATGTGCCACAGTTATACAGAGTAATATTAGTGCTGCACAACCATATCAGTGCTGTGTGAGAAAACCAATGAAGATAACAGGACAGTTAGATTGTCCTGTATTTAAATTGCAATGGCCTGGATTAAGATTATGTTTGATTAAGATGAGCCATTTTACCATGAAGTCCTCAGTATAAACTCTCAATAAAGCACTAATTGTCCTTGGAGTTCATGAGCTGAATGTTGCTGGTTCTGCTTTTAAATTCTTTGCACTTATTTCACAGCTGCATAGCATGTGCTAGTGGATAATATCTACCATCAACTCCACCACTTTTCTTCCCCAAAGCTCTCAAGCTTCATTCTTTCCTATCTCCATATTTGTAATTGCAATCCTATACTACTCTGCACAGTGTCTCTGAAGAAGCAATGGACAACAGCTGCATTCCACTGAGAGCCTATAAATGCTTCTGCTTTCCTCACCAGTAACAAATAAAATACAGAAAAGCAGAAATGTACACTCACTGTTCAACAGCTTATTAATGAAGAAAGCATGAAGCTGTTTATGTAAGTCAATGAGAAAGGGAACTGAAAAAAACCCGGCTTGTCAGCCTTCTATCTGCCTTGACGTGTCAAGGGTTCTGGAAAGTACACCAGAAATCTATCAGAAGATTTTGAATGGCAAAAATGCTATACTGGATCAAAGAAGTTTTATACAGCCAAAAAGCAGACAGAAAAGAACTGAGGAAAAAAAAATAGAACATCTGTGTTTCTTGCTTTACTGCCTGAAGGAGGGCAAAGGTAGTGGAGTCAAAATGCTAGTTTTGCTGTGGGTTTTTCAGCGGGCGAGCAGCTGCTCATATACGTGCAAGCTCACTTCTCCATGGCTACAGAGGTTGGGAGAGCTATTTTACTGATAGATATAGGCAATTTGGTCAGCAAAGGCTGTTCTGGGTATTGCAATTGGTAGCTGGGGATGAAAAGTTTATGAGAATACTTTGCCTTCTCTTGCATTAGAATAATCTTAGAGTTTTGTGGGGGTTTGTTTGTTTGTTTGTTTTAAAAAATCAGTTCATGATATTATATTGCTTAGGGAAATGTGTATTTAACAGAAGATTCTTGTGGCTTTTCTGGGACTTTATGTTCACATTATGTACATTCAGAATGTATATTGGTGCTGACAAGGTATTCTGCAACATGAAGTATTGTATGTGAAATGTCATAAGCATCCCAAGTACATGAAGTGCCTAGTGTTTTGGGCTTTGTGGGAAGGAAGCTGCTATTTTTGTGTGTGTGTGAAGAATATTTACATCTCTTGGGCAAGTCTAAGTATTGGTACAAATGAAACCATGGAAGAAGAGTCTTCATACAGTTAGCTTTCATGCATTATAGGAAATAAATTAATTTGCCTGTGTCTACTATGAAACTTCTGATGCATCTCAATGTACTGTCGGACATACTGCAATTGATTTAATTTAACCCTCTTAATTTGAAATGTTCCAACTCTTCATTCTAAGGTACATAGTGTTCCACTTTGGCTAATGATCTTTATTTCCTCTTTTGATAGGCTCTCTTTATCACTACAAATGAGTATTCTTATGGGATAAAGCCAATAAACTACTTACATGTGTAAAGCTAAGCCAGAAAAATATCTTATCTACATGAAGAAGGTACATGAGGTGCAGCTGGCAACCCTCCTAGTGGACTTTAAGTGTCCACTTCCTGGCATCTCAGGTCTGAGCTCAGGAGCTAAAAATGGGCAAGAGAAGAAATAGTTTAAATTCTGAATATTGTATACATTTTTTCAGAGGATATTTCTGAGGCCATGTTGGGGGGGGGGCGGGGAGTATACTTTTTACTTTGGGAGGATATCCACTGCATGCTTCTATACTTCACTGCATGCTTCTATACTTATTCAAAAGCCTATGAGACAGAGAGAGATTATATTTTTATTTTTATTTTCATTGGTGGTTTTGTGAGGAACTTGTAAAATTCCTACTTGTGGTTTAAGTCCTTCCAAGTACTATAACATCTTTCAGAAAGATAGTTAATTGCTTGTCCCAAAATAAAATTAAAAAACCTCTACAAAGCAGTCTTTCTGTCTGTTTAGCCCCCTGAACTTGCTCGATGTGGAGCAGATAAGCAACTGTAAGAAACTGTGGGAGAGTGAGTAACTATGAACAGGAATGAGGAAGGGTACATAACCTTTCATTATCTGTGAGTCAAACCTCTTGCCAACTGTTTTTGTGGGTATAGTTTATGCTGAGTCTAAGAATGTGACAAAAGCTTTTTTTTTTTTTTTTTTAAATGTCTGTGTAGTTGTGCACAAATTCTAAAGGCTTTTATAATAGAAATTTAAAAGTGGGAGTGAAATTTGAATCCAGGGCAGATGGTAAATCCGTCTTCAGGAATGCCACAATGCTTTGTAGGAGGGAGAAGTGATTCAATAACAACGAACGAACACTTAGGAGAAGGCTGGCCTAGTGATATCTCGGAACGACACTGTGTCGGTTGGACTTGTTGAGTCCATCAGCTCTTGAGACCCCAGGAGGACATGAGCTGTAAAGCACACTATCTCTAAGCTTACAGACATATGGGTTCCTACAAATGCTCTAGTTTCCGCATGCCCAGGCCTCCTCACATTGTCTCAAACTACTCTGAAAAAGGAGCTCTTCAGAGTATTTTGTTAACACAAACAATTGCTGTGGAGAATTTTAAGCATGTTAAGGATGGGCTAGGTAAGGAACTGTGAAATGCAGGTCTAACAACCCACCTAATGTAGACTCCTGCGGCAATATTTTCTTTGAAGAAATCAATACCCCTCCCTCCAAAGCAAACTGTCAAAACAAAAGCCGATTCGACTCCCAAGTTTCCCCTCTTGGCATTTTAGCATTAGTGAAAAGTGTCAATTAGTTAAAGTGATTTAGGGTATTGTTTTAATAAAAGCAAAAAATGTTGCTCTTCTCTTGGCAATTCTTCAGTAAATAACATCTTTAGGAAGAAATGTTGAAGGATGCTTAGCGAAACTTTATTGGAAGTATTTAACTGAAAACGGAGTCAAGAGACTCATGATGAGGATACTACCAGATCCTGCAAAGTTTAAACTACCAGCCTGGTCATGATTGTAGTGCTTGTTAAAAGCTGCTTTCATTAGCAAATAATAATGTGAAAAAGGACTTTGCATTGTGACTAGGAAGTCTGGACTTGACTACCTTCCTCCGTATGGTGAACAAGATAACAAGGAAAAAATATATCTTTTACTTTTATTGTCAACTCAGTAGAAGCTAGAACAGGTTGGCATATGCATTTCCTTCCTGGATATAGCCTTTTATTATCTATCTTAAAAACAATTACATAGAAATGCTATAAATTTGTGCTGATAACTGGAGTATCTTCATTTTAGTTAGATGCTGTATTTCCTCTTGAAAAGTGCTGTTTAGAATACCTGTGAGCTAGGAATGTTAAGTACTGTAAAATCTCTGCCTTCTAAGGAATTACCTTTTGTATGCAACATTTTAGGCAGCTGAAAAGAACATTTCTAACATAGAATAATAACTTAGCATTTCCAGTCCTAGGAACAACTGTGTAAGCCATGTCTTTATCAAATTTATGATTTGTAAATGGATGCCTATTTCCACATTTTATTTTCATTTTACCTTTGTACCTTACTCATCGTTTTCCTGTCCTTCCTGACTCCCTGAAACGCAAATCTCTCTTCTCACCCCTCCCCCTCCAAGTCTTGCATGTTTCGTCTTAATTATTTAGAGTAGGGAAGAAGATATCAGGACAGTATAATTCGACAAGATTCAGATTACATCCTCTGACGAATAGCAAATATACAATGGCAAATTGTGTGAATTACATAAGAAAACAATGGCATTTTGAGAATGGCCCTGAATTGAATACAGTTCAGGCATGCATACCTAAGAAAGGATCTCTGCCATCAATTACTTTCAGGCACCTGTGCGCAAAGTGCTCGGCGTTCTCTGTAGAACAATGAAATCCTTTTAATACTTAGTCTTAGGAGTGTTGAAACCATTGTTGAAACTGTCTTCAGACCTAAAGCCACTTATTACCAAGAGTGATCTACAAACCTCCAAAGTGACAGTAAATCTCCCATGTGGTAATGCAGCAGACCACAGGACTGCAAGTAATAAGTGCAAGCAGCAAAAACCCTTTCAGGTGTACACAGGTTCTTCAAGTGAAAGGCTTTGTGAGGTCCCCTTTGTTTTTGTAGAGCTTTGTGTGTTAGAGATGCTTAGCAGGGAAGCTGGTACTGGAAATCCTGAATTATTACTTCAACCTGGCAGTAAGAAGGTTGCTTTTCCAGTTTTTTTAACTCATACCTCCAGAAGTCTATCAAAAGTCACTGAGTTTCACCACCAGTTTGCTTAAAGAAATGTTTTGAATTCAAATACAAAACTTCTTTTCCCCCTATTTGCCATGTTTTAATTGCTGTGAAGTAATGGGATAATGGATTACTGAGTTCTTCTGTACCTTCTGTATGGCTCGTTCTATTCCAAGATGAAGTGTCGAGTCCAAAGTCATAGAAGAACACTTCTTATCTGAATATTCTTTTTGCACTTTCAGGAAATTTTCTCTGATTTTTCTTGTGTCTCTGCGGTAGTGCAGTTAAACTAGTGTCTCAAAGAACTAGCTTCTCTAATTTTTCTTCAACTTGCTAGCAAGCAACACCCATTTAAAATTACAGACCACTAAAACAGTATTGGTAAACTGCAGAACATGGCTGGCTGGCTGTGTTGTAATATTTTGATTCCTTTTGTAAAACAGCTTACAGAGTGTTCACCCCTATGAAAGGAGTGACTTGATACCCAATTGGCTGCTATGGAAAGCACTGTAAAGTCCTAAATACTGAAACTACGGGCTGACAAGGAAGAGCCGACTGAGATGGAATGCAAGACCTCAGGTGGAAACACTTCTAATTAAGGCACGAATTTTTAATGTTTATTCATGAAAGAAGAAAACTGGAAAATATTCTGAAAGGCCTATACAAAAGCAGGGCTTTTAAATAGATGGATCTGGAGAGTTTTCTCCTTCCAATAACTGAAAGTAGAAGTCAGTCTGGATTCACTAATATGTGCCTAGGTGAGTTCTGCTTTTATCTATTGAAAGAAAAAAATGCCTCGGCCTTTTGTCAACTCCAAATGTTAAAATAGTAGTAGTCAGACATCAAGAAAGAAAATCTCTAAGTAGATTGTATACTGATTTTCAAAAACATTTGGTTACAATTTTCTCTGCTTCAATAACAGATTTTTAAAAGTGGAGAAATGGTCTAAAGGGGAAGCTTTATGGATTCATTCCCTTCTGAAAGTTGGGCTTTGGGGTGTCGTGGTTTAAATCCAGCTGGTAACTAAGCACCACGCAGCCACTCACTCACCCCTGCCCCCAAAGGCATGGGGAGGAGAATGGAAGAAATACTCATGGGTTGAGATAAAGGCAGTTTAATAGGATAGCAAGAGAAGAGAATAACAATAATAGCAATAACAGTGATGCACAAATGCAATTGCTCACCACATGCAGAAAAAAACAAAACCCAATGCCCAGTCTGTTTCCAAGCAGCAATTCTGCCTCCCAGCTAGCTTCCCCAGTTATATATTGAAAATGACATGATATGGTAAAAAGTGACCCGCTTAGTGGATGAGGGGAAGGCTGTGGATATTGTCTACCTGGACTTCAGTGAAGCCTTTGACACAGTTTCCCACAGGATTCTCCTGGAGAAACTGGCTGCTTATGGCTTGGATGGGCCCAAAGAGTGGTGGTGAATGGAGTTAAATCCACTTGGTGGCTGGTCACAAGTGGTGCTCCCCAGGGCTCAGTACTGGAGCCAGTTCTCTTTAATATCTTTATCAATGATCTGGACGAGGGGATCGAGTGCACCTTCAGTCAGTTTGTAGATGACACCAAGTTGGGCAGGAGAGTCAATCTGTTTGAGGACAGAAAGGCTCTACAGAGGGATCTGGACAGGCTGGATCAATGGGCCAAGACCCACCTGTATGAGGTTCCACAAGGCTGAGTCCCAGGTCCTGCACTTAAGTCACAATAACCCCATGCAACACTACAGGCTTGGAGAAGAGTGGCTGGAAAGCTGCGTGGTGGAAAAGGACCTGGGGGTATTGATCGATAGCTGTCTAAATATGAGCCAGCAGTGTGCCCAGGTGGCCAAGAATGCCAACAGCATCCTGGCTTGTATCAGCAATAGTGTGGCCAACAGGACTAGGGAAGTGATCATCCCTCTGTACTCAACACTGGTGAGGCTGCACCTGAAGTACCATGTTCAGTTTTGGTCCCCTCACTGCAAGAAAGACATTGAGGTGCTGGAGTATGCCCAAAGAAGAGTAATGAAGCTGGTGAAGGGTCTAGAGCACAAGTCTTGTGAGGAGTGGCTGAGGGAACAGGTGGTGTTTAGCCTGGAGAAGAGGAGGCTGAGGGGTGACCTTATCGCTCTCTACAACTACCTGAAAGGAAGTTGTAGTAAGGTGGGTGTTGGTCTCTTCTCCCAAGTAACAAGCAACAGGACAAGAGGAAATGGCCTCAAGTTGTACCAGGGGAGGTTTAGATTGGGTATTAGGAAAAATTTCTTCACTGAAAAGGTTGTCAGTCATTGGAACAGGCTGGCCATGGAAGTGGTTGAGTCATCATCCCTGAAGATATTTAAAAGACTCTGTAGATGTGGTGCTACAGGGACATGGTTTAGTGGTGGACTTGTCAGTGCTAGGTTGGCAGTTGGAACTAATGATCTTAAAGGTCTTTTCCAACCAAAATGATTCTGTGATTCTATGATTCTATGATTCTGTGATTCATGACAGGGAATATCCCTTTGGCCATTCTGGGCCAGCTGTCCTGGCTGTGCTCTCCCAGCTTCTGGTGCACCTGGCAGGGCCTGAGAAGCTGAAAAAGCCTTGACTTAGAGTAGACACTCCAACTACTTAGCAACAGCTAAAAACATCAGTGTGTTACCAATATTATTCTCATACTAAATCCAAACCACAGCACTATACAGGCTACTAGAAAGAAAATGAACTCTATCCCAGCCAAAACCAGGACAGAGAAAAATGGCAAATATTCAGAAACCTGTGAAGATCTTGAGCCAGTAAGATTTCATACTGAAAATCTCCCAGGTGCAAACAGATTGTAAACTGATGGAGGGACTTTAAACACAAAACTGATTTTATGTTAACTCTTTTAACTGAAAAGAGCCTGGCTTTGTCCTCTTTGCACCCTCCCTTCAGCTATTTTATACATGGATGAGAATCCCCCTTGAGCCTCCTCTTCTCCAGGTTAAACAGTCCCAGATCTTTCAGCCTTTCCTCATATGTGAGATGCTCCAGTCACTTAATCATCTTTGTGGCCCTTCACTGGGCTCTGTCCAGTATGTCCATGTCTCTCTGGTATGGAGGAGCCCAGAACAGGACACAGTACTCGAGGAGTGGCCTCCCCAGTGCTGAGTAGAAGGAGCACCTCCCTCAGCCTGCTGGCAACACTCCTCCTAAAGCAGCCCAGGATACCATTAGACTTCTTTGCTGCAAGGCCTCATTGCTGGTTCATGTTCACCTTGGTGTCTACCGGGATCTTTTCTGCCAAGCTGCTTTCCAGCTGGGTGGCCCCCAGCATGTATCTCATGCACACGGTTGTCCCTCGCCAGGTGCAGGACTTTGCACTTCTTGCTGAACTTCTTGAGCTTCCTGTCAGCCTGTTGAGGTTCCTTTGGATGGCAGCATGACCCTCTGGCCTATCAGCCACTCCTCCCAACTTTATGTCATCAGAAAACTTGCTGAGGATACACTCTGCCCCATCATCCAGATCATTAATGAAGAAGTTGAACGGGACTGGACCGAGTACTGACCTCTGTGGTAGGCTATGAGTTACTAGCCTACAATTAGACTTTGCACCACTGATCACCACCTTCAGAGCGTGGCCATTCAGCCAATTTTCAATCCACCTCACTGTCTGCTCATTCAGCCCCTACAGCAACAGCTTGAGGGGCTATGAGGCTCTTACGGGAAACAGTGTCCAAGGCCTTATTGAAGGCCCAGTAGACACTAGCCACTGCTGTCTCCTCATCTACCAGGTCTGTCATTTAATCATGTAAGTTAATCAGGTGGGTCAAGCAAGACTTTCTTTTTGTGAATCCATGCTGACTACTCCTGAGGAATCTCTTGTCCTTATGTGCCCGGAAATGGTTTCCAGAATTAGTTGCTCTACCAGTTAGACCTTCAGATCCTGGTCTTTGGATTAGCAGCATTCATACATGCATAGAAATTTATTCACATCCTACCTTGTCAAAGAAAGCAACACTTCTGCATGCAGGCTCAAGTAGTAGCTACCTGATTCAGCAGGAACATGTGTAAACCTGAGGTGGTGGCTGTAGTGTTCTGTGCTTCCTGCAGAACAGGATGATAGATCTGCTTCCTACAAATCTCTCTTCTGCCCACAACTGTATGCCAGAAAGCACACTTCTGTAGTCCTCCTCTGTATTAGGTAGGTATTATTCTGTGTCTTCCACTTAACCGAATTGCAGCACTGGTACACTGGTACTTTGGGATTTCTAATGGTATTTTTCTCAAGAAGACTGCCTTTGTTGCCCTAAAAAAGAACCCCAAAAGAACAACAAAAAGTAAAAAACTCAATCCAACCAACCAAAAACACCCCTTAGGCAAAACTATGTGGGTGGATATTCCATCGTTACAGTTCTTTCCTCTCCTACAGGAAGGACCAGGAAATTTCCAAGTCCATGATAGTTATGGCCATGCTGGTCTCCTATCGCTTCCTTATATAGCACTCATTTGTCTCCTATCTTCTTTTCACTTCACAAACGACTGTGCAAGTTCTGACTGCATAGGAGGACATTTTTGACTATTGTACCGTATTTTGTCAAGGTACATTATTGGAGTGTAGATGAAGATATTTTCAGCTGTTATCTGTTTAGATCTGTTTAGATTAGTTGCCAGAGATGATGGAAGATAATGTATTCTTTTTCTAAGTAGAAATATTGTGTAAATACTGTGTTTATTCTCATGTTTCTTTAATATGTGCTACTACAGATGCCATCTGGAAAAGCAATCATAGGTATTTTTACAGGCAAACAACTAATTGAAGTTGCATGCACAATCTTTCTAGTGTAATAAGCTAGGATAGTCTACATTAAAAAAAAACAACCATTTTGTGTTGATCAGTGCACTGATCAATAAATAAAAAAGTAAGATAGAAAGTACTGTGAGAGAAAGGGCAGAATGGAAGCTACAGATGAGAGTGCTACTATGCATGTTGCATAAAAATGATGTAATTTGATTGTGAGGAAAAAAGAAAAAGAGTAGAAAGTATGTACATATTTACATTCAATGTAAAAAACCCTATTCTTATTTTCTTAATTTCTGTTGTTTTGTTATCATAAAAATAAATATTTTACTATCATCAAAGGTTTTCTGTTACCATATCTTCCATTCATTGAAAGGATTTTGTCATAAAATACTGCCTGACAGATTCTATCAATACATCCATTAGTCATAATCTCTTACCATGAATTAGCAATATAAGATATTTTAGACTTTGCTCTGTAGAGCTTCAAGAGGATAGCTTTTCCTCTTGGGCAGTCTGTCCTCTGCGGAACTCATCCAGTGGCTCTACAGTGGAGTACAGTGTATCTTAGAGGATGTTACCCTTTACAGGTGTAAAAAGAACATGCATAGCAAGGCTTATTTTTCTCCCCATTAACAAGGCATTTCCTAGACAAGATGAATAGTCAGCATCACCTTGTTGTCTTCAATGTTATGCTAAGTATTCCTTCAAATCAGGGACTTACCTTTCTATCTGCTCCCAATAATCCTATAAATCTTCATTTTATCTGAGCCTTTTAAAGGTGGATTATATATCTGCCAGTTGCTGCACTTTTGCTGATCTGTACATGATTATACCTAACAGGTTTAAAAAAAACAGTATGGTGCATCTATCCACAGTGGCAGAGCTTGAAGTGCTTTTCAGTTTTAATATTTACCTTTTTTTTCTTATTACTTTTGTGTTCCACAATCTCTCATGCAGAAAAGTCTTATGATTTCAGAAAGAACAAAAGATAGGTTGTAAAACAAGGAAGGTGGTAGCTCACTCAGACCAGGTATCTAAGTGTTTGTGTAGCTTTCATACCAGATCCTGAAACTTGTATCCTGTAGTGGTGAAAACTTACATTGCTTATGCAGTAAAAGTGCCTGGAAAGAGAAGGCTGCTTTTGTTACTTTCTTCTTGATAATATTTAGGAAAAAAAAATGTTTGCACTTTAAAAAAAAAATTATTAGGAATATAGAACATAGCAAATTCTAAAACTACACCTTTTTTTTTTTCTTCACAGTGTGATAGACACAGCATTGAAGTCAGTGAAAGATAAATGCTTTGTAATTCACCTCCCCCCCTCCCCACTTAATTCAATCAATTTTCAGACATTCTCTGATCTGAGCATGAGGTTATTACACTTCACTTGAGTCTAAAAAAAGAGCTGTCACATTTATCACGGAGTTAAGGGGAGTAGCAATTCATTAGTACATAATACACTAATCTTCTTTGCAACCTTATGTTCCCCAGTATTTCAGTAAACAGAAGTACATCTTGTTTTCATGTCTTGAATACTTGTGCTGAAGAAAATGGTAATTAAGTGAAAAGCTAAAGCTTTTTGCTTTGAGACAAAACTATTATTTCTGAGTACTCAATAAAGCATCTTAATTCTTCAGCCTTTCCTAAGGAATACAATGTAGCTGGCCTTACTAAAAACTATAGTTTTCAAGACATGTTCACGTGAATAATGCTGTTTGGTGTTTGAAAGTATGAGGATGTAAAAACAGCAAGAGGAAATATGAAGTTTCCTTCTGTTTATTGTGATTTAGAAGTAAAGATTAAAACCAGTCCAAAATAAACCTGCCACTGTAGGTGGAAACTCAGCTTGTGTATGGGTACTGAAGCTCTGATGTCAGGAAAGACCTACCCAAAAGTAAAGATGGTTTATAGCTATATTTTCCTCTTACTGCCTGGTGTAGCATGTGTTCTCTGCTACATGATGGAGGATCCCAGTGTGTTGAAAGTCAGTAAAATCTTGCCTACATGATCCCATCTGATAAATGTTTTATGATTATAATCAAGTGAAGTAGTATTACAGCCAACAGCAGTGTTCATGCTGTAATACCTAAAACACAGTATCTGTACCTGGGGTTGAAAGAAGTCTGGTAAAGAGCCCCATACTTTGGGAACTGCTTATCAGTTAAGAATATGATGGAAGTACAGATAAATCATCAAGCAGAATTGGTTGCTGACAAACTAAACACTCATAAATGAAATTAAAATAGTAGAATATATACTGTATATCATATGATTACTTAGATGCTAGTGAATATGCAGAAAGTGGAGAATCCATAGATTTAAGGAAAATTCAGCTGAAACTTGGCTTCTGTCCTGACATTTGTTATCTTTTTTTCCCCTCCTTATCAGGACTAGCAGTATATTTAGGTATAGGATTTCAAGACATTAATTAAAAAAAACAATATTAGCAGAATATTATGAAATTTGGCTGTTCACAACACTCCCTGTTTTAGAAAAAAAAGCAGGACTAACCTACCTGCATTTTTTATTTTATAGTTGGTATAAGGAAATGTCAGTTCAGCCAGGTCTTTCTGTCAGTTTGATGCTTTTCTATCCCAGCATTTTTTTTCCAGAACCAACCCTGGTATTTACATGTATATGAAGATGCTACACTAATCCTTTTAGAATTAAGTCCACATATATAATTTCTTTTTTTTTTTCCCCAGTTATAAGTTTTCTCTCACTTATGATTTATCTGTGTGCAAATAAGTTAACTCCTTTTGCTGGACATGAGCTGGTAATGTGTGCTTGGAGCCCAAAAAGCCAACCATATCCTGTGCTGCATCAAAAGAAGCATGACCAGCAGGTTGAGGGAGGTGATTCTGCCCCTATACTCCACTCTCATGGGACCCCACCTGGAGTACTGCATCCAGTTATGGAGTCCTCAGCACAGGAAAGACATGGACCTTTTGGAGCGGGTTCACAGAGGAGGGCCATGAAGATGACCAAAGGGATGGAGCACCTCTCCTGTGCAGACAGGCTGAAAGAGTTGGGGTTGTTCAGCCTGGAGAAGAGAAGGCTCCGGGGAGACTGTATTGCAGTCTTTCAATACTTAAAGGCAGCTTATAAGATGGGGACAAACTTCTTAGCAGGACCTGTCGTGATAGGACGAGGGTAATGGTTTTAAACTAAAAGAGGGTAGATTTAGACTAGATATGAGAAAGAAATTCTTTACAGTGAGGGTGGTGAGACATTGGAACAGGTTGCCCAGAGAGGTGGTAGATGCTCCATCCCTGGAAACATTCAAGGTCAGGTTGGATGGGGCTCTGAGCAACCTGATCTAGTTGAAGATGTCCCTGCTCATTGCAGGAGGATTGGACTAGATGGACTGAAAAAACATCATCATCTTCCTACCCCATTTCAAAAAATCAAGTCTATTTTCTACGATGTACTACATTTTGCAGTATAAGGACAGTACCTAAACTACTGTTCTTCTTGCTGTTATCATCGTGTACTTCACCTTTCAAATGAGATAATGAAGGTATGAGAGTTAACGTATTAATCAGAAAAGCTGTATGGACAAAATCAAAAGCCATGTTAAAGCGCATTGAATGATACCAGTATCTCAGAGCCATTTGCAAGAAAAAATTAGAGTGATATAAATTAAGTTCCACTTGGCTCTTCTTAAATCTGTGGAAAAATAAACCATGTACCTGGATTTCTGAGCAAAGTTACTTCCTTTATGGGCAGGAATGAGTGCATTCAGTAAGGAAGCATGTAACGTCTTCTGCTCTCTATTGCCTAAGCCAGAAACTCCCAGGCTTGTTTGGTAAAAATGGTGCTTTCTTAACCTTCTGTGGAACAAATAGACAAAGTAGTGTGCAAGTATTGCAACATGAGAATCCTTGCCTATTTCTTTTCCACATATTGCCTTGCACAGTTCCTTACCATCTTCTTTCTGACTAGCACGACTGAAGTTAAAAGAGCCATTCAGTCATTAAGTAAAACTCCACAAAGGAAATTGTATATGGAGAAACAGGTGAATGACAAGTGATTTCACCAGCATTCTTATAGAAACAAGTTTCTACTTGCTTCTCCATGTCCTGACAAAGCTTTGGAATCCCAAATCTTTCACTGAGGACCTTCCACAGCCCTGTAAAAATCTTAGGAAAAGATTATTCTTTATCTGTTGTCATTCTGGACACCTTATGGCAATAGGGAGTGTTTCTCTTAAAAATGTTTCTAACTTGTTAGTTAAAAATAATCTCATCGAGAAAAATCTGAGATTACTAAATTTCTAGCACATGTAAACAACATACTTGAGTTTCTGAAATTATGTAGAAGAGTTGTAGTCCATCATGAAACTCTTATCTTGTGAAGCTGCTGGAGTCTTTCCTCCAATATAAGACTCCGGCAAAATTTTGAAGCCTTGCAGGGTGCCCAGTAGTATTCACTTTCAGTGGAAACCAGCCGTGTATGTTTTCTTAACTTCTCAAGTTATCAACTTCTCTTAAGTTTGTTTTCAGTTTTAAGCAAGAGCTACTTGATATACGTGATTTTTTTTTGTGTGTGTGTGTGTGTCTGTGGGCATCACTGCTAAATTTGAATACCCTAATGCTTATTTAATTTACTGCTGTAATCAGGAATATTTCCACTGTAATCCCATGCTATTGCAGTTGTGATTATTAAAATCTTGCCACGGTGGAATGTAGGAGGGGAGGAAGCAAGGCAGTCTACCAAGGCTTGGAAAAAAGTGCTTTCCTACCCCATGACTTAGAGCAGCCTTCATAGCTATTCTCTCTAGCCCTTAGGCTTTAATTATGTCCCTCATGCCCTTCCTAACAGGCAGCAATCCTTACTGTGCCCTGCAAGAAGCAGCACTGGGGAAGAACAGGAAGTCCCTATAGTATAAGGAAATTTTCAGAATTTCAGCCTACTATTGGGATTCATTAAATATTTTCTTCTTCATCTTCTTTTTCTTCTTTGTACAGTGAACCTGAACCAAGGAGAAGAACTGGTTCTGTTTTGTGATCAGGCTTTGATAATTCTTTACACAATTTATCATGGCACCAGAACAACTGTTTCCATATATCACTAGTAATCCATTTCTCTGCAGTTCTTTATCTGTATGAGCAAAAGCCAAAACATTCCCAAAGGGAGACTTTTTTTTTTAAATTCATTTATCATATTAAAGTGAAGGTCAAAAGGAAAAAAAAAAATCTAAAATTAATGTGAAAAGAATTAGCTCAGCATTTCTTGGCGTTTCTTTTTTTAACTCAGTTCTCCCCATGTTACTGGAAAATATTTTGGTATTTTAAAAATAAAAAAGTGCTTTCACTATCTGTCAATAAACTTCAGTAAATTTTGAAGATAATTTTAAAGCTGGACCAGTTGCACTCTATACCATTAATAGAAAGTAAATTGTACCTTGTTTTCATGCCCCCAAATGCTTTCTTAATTTATACTGTAAAATCAACTGGATTTTTAGACCTCAGGCAATCATTTTAGTCAAAACTACCTCAGTGATCAGAAAATTACCACTAATTCTACTTACAGTTATTGCTGACCCTTTAACATGTAATTGAAAGAGGTTATGACAGAAACATACTATTTTTATTCTTTTGTATATAAAGTAGCTCTATTATGTAATATCCTTCAGCTGTGCTTCTTTGTATGTGTATTCAGTATGGAATATCACATAGTGACAGCATCCTAAACACAGAAAACTCATAGTAACCATTAACTGAGTTCAATCTGTGAGGAATATTAACTTGACCAAGAATATTGTCTTTCAAACTTAATTCTAATACATATGCATAGGAAATTAAGCAGTTTTATGATACTTTTGCTGTCCTGTTTTATAGCCTCTACTATATTTCTAGGTGTTTCTAATGTGTACTTTGCTCTCATTTTGAAATATTATTTTTGACTGTTCTCATTTTTCTTTCAGTGTCGTTCAGTTCCATAAGGGCCAAGTGTTACCACACTTGCACTGCAGTGGGACTGCTCCTTCAGAAAAGAACTATTTGGCATAATTATGATAAACTGTACCTGACTGTTAAAACTTCATTATGTTCTAAGTGCTTATAGAGGTAATAGTTGCTTACTCACACACGTCTTTGAATTTGACTTGAGGCTATCTTGTTATGTTATGACCTATCAACTGGGAACCTTGACCTGTACGTTGGTTGCATTTTTAATTGATAACATATTTTGTTAATTGTTCACCTACAAAGAACAGCGACCTAAAATCTGCTCTTTAATGAGCTCATTACAATGCTGTACACTTTGTAAATGGTGATCATTACATATGTGACAAATAAAGAAAGCTTTCTTAAGCTGGATAAAACCAAACTCAAACCAGATCATCTAAACAAGTTAAATATGAAGGACTTTGTGCCTTGCTTAGGAAAAATATGTCCAAGATTAATTATGAATAGTATTAATAGTCATGTTCATGTAGTATATTTTAAGACAGTACCCAAGGACATATACCAAAAATGGCTTTTACTGCTTGTTACACAACACATTATATCTCTGAGTTTCTTCAGATATAAAATATGTCTGAGGTTTTTTTCAATAAGTCTTTCAATTTTTGCTAGATTTGGTAAAAACATTAATAAAATCATTTAAGTCCAAGTAATATTTTTAGATAAAATTAGTAAAAGCTTTTCCTTAAGAGTTTTGTATCACTTGTATACAAGGCATTCAAAATGGCAAAATCAATTCTTAAGACTTGCAGAATACCATTATTGCAAGGTCCACAGAATAGAATCTAAAGGACTATAAAATATGCTATCAGTCTCCTAACCAGGAAAAAAAACCTGAACACACTTTGTTGATAAGGATTAGAAAGGCAAATACAAGTAATAATGATCAGCTTCAGCCATGTCAAGTCTGCTCAAACACTTCCTGGACAGACTAGAAAAACAGTTCCCCAATGCTTTGAATCCTTGCTTCCACGGAAGGACTCTTAGTACACAATGGAAGATTTTTCCCCCTTGATTTAGGCCTAAATTCATCTGTTAATAAGACAGGTGGTAGAACAGTTACCAGATGGGTAAGGAAAGGGCAAGATAAGGTATGAAACTATAAGAAGGTTATTTGTGGAAGTCACTAGAGTTTAGGTTTTGGACTGGTCTTATGCAGGTTTTCGGGGTTTTACTGGGTTTTGTTTTGTTTTAATTACCACTGTACAAAGAGGTGAGGTATCCTACTGAAGGTTTCTGATGACACATTTCCCTAGGCATTATTGGTATTCATGTAGATCTGGCTGTTGTACTAGAAAAAACATATAATCTTGAGGACTAGGGGAAGGGGTGAAATACAGTAATACCAAGAGCAGTCTCACTCAGGGACCAATGACAAGAATTTCTACCTGAGGTTGTGAATGAGAAGAAGAAAGGTACACATCTGTATGAAGTGAATACAGGATGACTGTGAGTCATCAACGTGATAATGAATCCAGGATGTAGCTGAACCATAGATTGTGATAGGAAATTATTAATGCTGTTGGACCTGCTTCTACTGTGACTCATGCAGAATGCAGTCTGTATTTCTGATGACTCTGAGTTCACAAAAGTGAACTCAGATTGAAATAGACAGAGCTGAAGTGAACACTGAAAACAAGTAGTTTAGTTCAACAAATCAAAGAGAAACAACAAAAAGAGAATATGTTTCACTCTGTGCTTATATAATAGGAAATGTATTTAACATAAAGGAAAAAGAACTATTTAAGAGAATTGATATCACTGTCACAAAGGAAAATGGATATAAAATAGCTGTGAACAAGTTCAGGCTAGAAATCAGAATAAAGTCTCTAACTATGCGATGAAGGCTGCTAGTGTGCCCTCACATAGGCTTAGCTGGAGCAAAAATCCTCTGAAATGAAGATCATTAAATGTGGTGTTGTGATAATGGAGGGCCTAGCTATACAACCAAATAGCTCTTCTAGTTCTTATGGTCATAATTTAAATTCCTAGGTCCTCTGTGCAGGCTACATACACAACTGTAATTAGTTGGAAGATATGCCTACAGCTATGCAGGCAAGAAATTATGTGTTTAGTAATGTGGCAAGAGTAGAAAACTTATGTAGCCAAGTCATAAGTAGATCTTAAAAAAGAGATCCAGTACAACTGAAGTCAATGCACAGGAATGCAAAACTAGCATGTCATGTGAAAATAATATGAGTTAGAAAGATAGAGCAGAAAATGAAAGACTTACGAGTATAAAGAAATCAAGTATAGCAAGTGCAGGAAGTTTATTAGAGAACTAGTAGGTGGGCAGGACTGTTGAGAAGTAAAGGGAGCCATAACAAAAGATAAGAGAAATATAAATACAGGAAACTTCATTACACAGGAAATTGGATCAAAAATCTTCTCTTAATAGAAGAGTGGAGTAAGTAGAAAGTGGATTTATCAGAAGAGCATGCTCTTGAACAAATATATGAAATAGATAGCAATTAACACCAAATACGTAAGGACAAGTAGCAAAACCTCTGGAGAAATTTGAGACTAAAGCTGTAGAACTACAAAGTTCCCCATCAAACAGCAGACAAGTTGATTGAAGAGTGGAAGAGACCTACCCTTCCTTTTAAAAAAAAAAAAAAAAGGAAACACTAATGGTCATTACTGTTAAATACTTTTTCAAACAATTGCAACAGTGAAGTTTAAGGAGTTTTACTGTCCATTGTTTAAGAAACATTCACTATTAGTCTGAACTAAGTGATGTGCAAAATGAAACTGACATACATTGCCCTCAGTATCACGAGAGGACCACAGTGAACACTACAGGCAGCCAATAAAGATCAGGGATTATATGAGACTGTAAACTAAGACTTAGAAGTAATTTTAAAACAGTGGTTGTTCAGCTTCTCTTTAGATGTTGGGGAGGTCAGGGTATCTGGATCTCCTACATGTACAGCTTAATGAGAAAAAATTTTCAAAGAATCTAAAAGAACCTTTGAAAGGAGCTTGTAGATAAAAAACAGGGAAAAAAGGATAGAAAATACACAGTTCTCTCTGCCCCAGCATCTACACACAGTTCCTACACCATGAATGCTGCAAGCTCTGCCCAGGGGCTTGCATAGGCTACATCACACATTTCTATAACGCTGCTGCTTCTTTCTTGATATGGCAGATGCAGCTGGTTAGTCTGAGCTGAGATCCACTGACTGAATGCAACTAATGTGTGGAGATATGAAGCAAGACAGTGGCCAGAGACGCACGCTTTGTAGGGATGGTGGAAGCAAAATGATCTCTTCTTGAAAAATGTATGCTTCATATTATATTTTAGGCAGTGTGGCCATTCCCTGCTCAGGTAGACCAACATAATAGGAATGGATTGGGACTTTCCAGACGCTTTTGGATTGCATTACTGCCCAGCAACACTTGATCAATTTAGTTCACAAACTGTTATTTGATTATACTTTGAGCTATTATACAGGCAAGGTAAAGCAGATTTTTTCCATGTGTGCTATTGGAATATATTTCAGATTTACTTTTTTTTTTTTTAAAGTAATAACATATATCTGCAGAAAACACTACTGAAAAAAAACTGGAGAAAGAGTAGTAGTTTTTAAATAGAATTCCCCCTCTATAACACTAAGAAGAACACGAACAGGTAGATAAGATAAGAAATGAAAATTTCATGATTGCCAGTCAGAGTCCAACTGCTGGAAGATGTTTAGAAGAAAGATTTCCCTTTGGGCAGAATATTCTTCTGAGGAATTTATTCATGCCTTCACTTAAGTAGCTTCTATGTTGTGCCATTACAGGAACCTGATTATACACTGCCTTGCAGATACTATTATTTGCATCTCTGTAAAGTAAATATAAAGAATCACACAGAAAAGTTTGCAGCATTTTGCTCTCATTGTGGTTAATGGCAAGGGTTCTTACCAGTTACAGAGAAGCAAGTCCTGGATCTCAAACTGGAAGCATTCATGGCTTGATTTAATATAACTTCATCTTTATAAGTGAAAATAAAAACTTAAAACTGAAAAATAGACTAATAGCATACTATCAATGCATATTCGACGCACTAGCAAAAATGCATATGGTAGACCCCATACCTGTCAGTAGCAGTGGTAGGAGGAGCTGAGAAATATTTGCAAATTCATATCTATGCTTTCATGGGAAGTGTGGAAATGATAAATCTGAAAAAAACAGGTCAAAAATCTTTTAATAATCTAAATGATTTTGTGATTCTTGGATTTCATCCAAAGATACATGGAAGAGAAACTTCAGCAGAGAATTACTAGCATTATTGTAAGTTGGTTCTTGATTTTTTCTGGATGACATGTTGCATACCGTGCACATACAGTAGGATTTGTAATTGACTGGGACGGTGATATTATCTGAAAAATTTATTCCAGTGTTTTCAGGGCCTTGATTTTACACTAAGAAAGTTAATGGAAATGTCATTAGTCACATGAGATAGTGTTGAAATGACCATATAAATCCTGAAATTTAACAGTATATGAAATAGGCCATTTCAGATTTTTATTTTTGCAGCACTGTTTTTTCAAAAGGTGGCAAATCTGTCTTGAATTGTTTATTTCAGCTGGAAAGAAAGCACAAAATTCTGGAACTAAGTCATTGAAATATTTTGCTTGATAAGCAAAAAACAGTATTCTTTAAAAATAGGGGCTATTAGAGATAATTTGGAAAGAAATATCAGAAAACCCTACTTCAGAACTTTTTGTGTGTGTGTCTACAAATATGAAATGAATTGAGCATGAATTGTACATTATGTATTCTTTTATTCATTATTCTTTTATTATTACTTTATTATTATTTTATTTATTATTATTGCTATTTAACCAGTCCTTTCTGTCTTCATTTCATTTAGTGACTGAGAAAAATATTATTCTGTTGAATCACTTCTTGCAAAGCAGTCTTAGATGGCCTTAGAAAGCAACAGATAGTTAACTGCATGCTGTGAATTCCACTGAAGCATTTAAGTTACTGTATTTCTAAATGTGATAAAAAGTAACTTACTTCTCAGAGTAGATTTCTTTAGTCAAAAGAAACTGGTTCCAGTCATCAACTCATAGATTGCTAATTTGTTTTGTCTTTCTCATCAGATACGTTAAATGTCACAGTCCCTTTTCTTGGATCTCAAAGGAAGTGTCAGAAAAAAAGTCGCGGGAAGTTTATAATATATAATTGTTGCTTAACTTTGTAGAAAGCATCTAAATCAGCGATGCTCAGCTTGAATTTAAACACACTTTACCTGCTAGCCAGTCCAACCCACTTTCAAGCCAGGTTTAGCATGTACTGGATGGAAAGCATATGTTTAACTTTTTTCACTAATACTGTGCCTAGACTTAGGCAGATGAATTATAAATGATAAATGTTAAAATTTATAGATCACAAGATTGCCCTGTGCGTTGTTATTTCTTTTATGCCATGGACTGGCTATAGTTTTTCTTCCTTTGCCCTTTTGTTGTCCTCATTAAAATATATTCATGTACTTTTTATTATTAACAGCAGTGAAACATTTCTGGGTCCCTCACAGAGCAATTTATCTGAGCAGCATTGCATGCTATCCTTCCTGATATTTGCAATTTCTTTCACAACAGAATCAAACTAAACTCCTAGTCCATTATTGCTGGATTGTATTTTACTCCTCAGTCAGGTGAAATACCTAGCCATGCTAGACATTTGTATGTAATTAAAGCTTCCAATTCTTCTACTTTGTCGTGGGCACATAATTCATTTTGTGGGACTATTTCTGGATCTCTCATAAGCAAGTAAGGGTAAACTTTATGAAGTGAATGTACTGTCATTATATCAGTTTGTAACACACTCAGAATGTATTAGGAACATACCTTCAGGATAATGAATTGTTAAAAAACATTAAGGAGTGAATTTGGAATTAAACTATCTCTATCAATTTCTATAAATGTAATAACTACTTATAATGCACCATCTTGATTTAATGTATTTTATGCACATAGCCAGAAAAAAAAATATATCACTGTTAAAGTGCAAATATGAACTCAAACATCGATCTAAGTTCCAATTACATCTTAGTCTAGAACTATTTACTTGAATTTCATCAGTTGTGGTATTTTCCTTTTACATATTTCTATGTTTATAGACGTTAGGATTCTGCTAATCATATTGCATACTATCTGCCTGCAGAGTTAGGTAGGCAGTTACCTTAAACCAAATATAGTCTAGTGTTCAGATTTTGCTTGGGCCAAAGACAAAAAAGAGAATTCTCTAGAGCCCTGTTTCATGCAATGACTTTCCTGTCCACAGCCTGCATTCCTAAACTATCAGAGTAGAAGAGTTTATTGCTGATAGTATTAAAATCTGGTACAGATAATCAGTCAATTGGAGTTAAAGGGAACACAGACAGACATGATGTAGCTGATTCACTGGGAACATGTGACTTCTAGGAGGAGACAGTGTTATAACCAAAATCAAGTTGGCTTTCCAGCACTCACTGGGAGAAACTGGATTTGGTTGTAAAGGTGAGAATTTTACACAATATGAATTTCTAGCTGGACATGAGGTTTCTTCCAAATGTCTAGTTCTGAAAAATCTTCACAGGTTTATTTTAAATTTTTAACTTCTTGTAGTCATGGCTTATCTGCAAACACAAGAGTAGGAAAAACAGACTTGGGTTAGTAAGACTAGCTCAGCAACATTCGTTTTCAGGGATAAGGAGATAATCCCTACTCTGTGTGGTGATAAATTAGTTGATAATTCACTGACTGGAAATTCAAGAAATCAAGAATGACCAGTAGGAAAAACTTTTGAGAAGTTAAATGCTACAATTTATACACATAGAATAGTAGCTAGGGGTCTTTTTGTTTGTTTATTTGTTTGGTTGTTTTTTTTAATGCAAGCCCAAGGGATTTTATCATAAAGAGAGGAAACTTGCCGGGAAAAAACATAGTGCTTGTTTCTGTGAAGTGTTATTCAGCTATTGATTACATGACACAGATAATATAGAAAACTGGCATGGTTTAGCCAACTTCACTGAATGCAGTTTGCTTTCACATGTGATTGATGTTGTATTAATCCCACTTTGAATTTATGTTCTAACCTGGCTGAGTTTTCAAGTCTTATCTACAAACACTTAGGAAAATTTACGTTCATGTTCATTGCTGGTATAGGCAAGCTGTTGTCATTTTTCCTTTTATGTTTTCTGGTGAGGCCATGGTTGTTTTACAACTAGTAGAACCATCTTACTGTGGAGCTACTATAATGGTGGGTGATGCTTCTAATGTTGCCTGTGTAGACAGCCAAGACGAAGACAGACAGGTCAGGAATGGGGCCCTTAAAAACACTCTAAAAGGTAACTAGTAAATGTTTCACTAGGATAAATACTTGGCTGGGAGGAAAAACAATGGTCTTTCAGTAAAGTAGCCTGGTTAAGATCTCTGCATAGTCATGAGAAAGATTCTTCCAGTATACCTTAAAAGGCTGGAATTCTTAATGATTCTTAATTCTTAATGATGGCTTCTTGTCCAAACTAGTTTTGAGATAACTTGCATTACATTATAAAAGTTTCAACACAGTTCTAGGCTCAAACCAGGAGAAATTTGTTGGCTTTTAGTGGAATTTTCTTCCTAAAGTGAAATTCACATTTTCAACACAAAGCTATATAGGTAAAATCCCATTTATTGGGTCAGTATCACAAAGTTCCAGCATTCAGACCATCTGGGACACATCAATATTCAAGATAAACTGAAGGAAAAGCTCACAGAAACTCCAAGAAAGTCAATTAGCACACCCATGCTTCTTTATTATCAAACACCTTTGCCACTTCCTCTTTTTTCATCTTCCATCTTTCTTTGTAGACTTGACTTGTCTCTGTTCTTTTCTCTGCTTTTTTTTTCTTTTATCTGATACCCAAGTGCACTATAAATATATGTTATATAAATATATGTGCATATAAACATATGCAATCTTACTTGTGTTTCTGTCATCTTGAACAGTCTAATTTTTTCTGTCTTGGCCATGCTATCTTTCTGTCTCTGTAGATTCATTCATGGCACTCAGTAATTTTCTCTCCCTCTAATTATTGGCTAGTTTAATAGTATTACCATACCATTACATATTTTTCTATAATAGATAGCATATACTGCTCATCTTTATTAATAGATTTGGCATACTACTGTAAGATACAGATTTTGTGACACTGTTTACAAAAAGAACGTAGCCTGTTGCAGAACCATTTCCCATGAATATATCTCTATATGAAGAAGGCATTGCTAAAGCCCCCGTTCCTCCAGAAAGCCTCTGAATTAAATGAAATCCTTACTAGGGGAGATTTTGAGGAAAAGGCCCAAAAGGGATCTCCCATGATATCAGCTCCATTGTGCTCTGCTGCAGGCTATATTGTCATATAATATTGTTCATAAATTCAAAAAGAGTTGTCTTGAAACTAGTTTCTCTTTCAACATTCTTCTCCCATCCTCCAATAAACCTGCTAGTACACTGATAATTTTTAAAGACAAATGTTGGGAAGTCAGATGTGTATTTTTAGATGCAGAAATAAACCATAAAGTCATACATTTCCAGCACTTCTACCATTTCTTTTCAGTCTTGCACTTACTGCTTTGCACAGAACACCATCTTTCCCTAAACAGATCTTGTATCAAGAAGATAATCCAATAAAGGAAATAAATGTCATGGAATATTGGTTTCATATAAGTTGAAATATGCTGGATAAAAATCTCAAAATCAACCTTTTTCATGCATGTTTTTCAGTCTAATAACAATGAAAGCAGGAAGTTTGTGTGAAGTAAAAATTGCCAGCTAACAACAGCTGTTGCTCAAATTGTTTCTCCATTCCAGTTCTGACAAATATTTTTCCTCTTTCCTTGCAGTTTTCCATTTGTCCCACAAAGTCACTCGGGTGGTTCCAGAGAGTGCTCTGCTGATTGTTCTTGGTCTTTTCCTTGGTGGCATTGTATGGGCAGCAGATCACATTGCCTCCTTCGCCCTTACACCAACTGTATTTTTCTTCTATCTGCTGCCCCCCATTGTTTTGGATGCTGGATATTTTATGCCGAATAGATTGTTCTTTGGAAATCTTGGTTCCATCCTTTTGTATGCTGTCATTGGGACAGTCTGGAATGCTGCCACAACTGGTTTATCTCTCTATGGTGTTTATCGGACAGGAATAATGGGTAAGTTTGATCTGTGAAGGCACAATTGTGAATGCTACTGTATGCCAGCTGTTAGATGGGTGCTACTTTACAACTTAACAACTCTTTTCAGCAGAAAAATCCAATTTTAATGGGAGCAATTTTTAATATTCTTACCAAATTTAAGAATGATCTGAGAAATCTTCTCTGAAGCAAGCACAAAGGGGGCTTGAATCTGTGTCTCTCATATTTCCCTGCCTAAATGTGTGCATACACTCCCAGGATAAAGCTCAGGATTCATCCTGCTAATAGGCATCTGGACAAAAATACGCTCTGAAGGGCTTGTTTCTTTCTGCTGTGATAGAAACCTTCAAAGTTACTGTGAAATGGAACTGTCTTCCTTCAGTCAGATTTAATATTAAATAAGCAATGGTTGCTGAGTGGGTACATATGCACAACACATCTCTATTTTGTCTTCTGAGGTGGGAAATTGTAACTGAAGACTTACAGAGCCAAGTAGCACATGTAAGATTCACTGTCTTAATTATACTACAATATAAGGGCATGGGGCTGCTAGAAAAGGCACAGAACAGCAATTCTTAATCTCCTCAGCAGGTGTGACATGCACATAAGCTATGTACTGCCACCTGAAGAACAATAATTCACATTGTTTTGAAACAGGCATCCTATATATGCTTTTTTAATGTCTGTACTGAAGAAGCTCAAGAGCCCTTCTAGGACAAAATTCTCTGAGGTTAGTGAGTTCTAGAAAGTACAGGACACATCCGAGTGCTGCTGAGAGCAGTACAGTTATAGTGCACTGCTGTGCCTGTGCACTCTGCCCATCTGTTCTTGGTGACCAGTGCTGAGATCCTGGACTGAGTGAGTGGCTCCAAGATCACAAGGGGCATGTCGTGTTGTATGAACGGCTCAACAGCTAGTCATGGGGCTGTTCTCTAACCACAGTGGTGCAAAAGCAACTCAGCAATTACCACAGACTTCCTTTTCAGTCCAGATAAAAAGAGTGCCTCAAATGTCAGAAGTTGCAGATGTTGCAAAGAACATTTTTGTGATGAAGAATTAAACTATTACCTGATTATTACAGATGATAACAGAGTTTTCCAGCCTCCAAAACTGCTCCCATTGTCCAGCACAGGGAAGCAGCAGAATTTGGGACTGGTTTCTTTGAAGCTGAGCATAAGATTGGGATGTCTGTTCTATCCATTTTAACGGAAACCTGTGTTGTCCTTATTTGAAAATCACAATCTATAACAAGACCACAGATTTGTTCATGTAAGACTCATCTAATGTAACTGCAGATGTTTGCAATATCAACATCTACAATAGATTTAGCTTACATTTTAGGTATTTACCTTACTATAACTCACATTTTATAAGTAACGATTTCTCTTTGGAAGATACAAAGGTGACAGCTCAGATGCAGACACTATAGACTTTTATAGGTAGGTAAGATGTTTTATGTATTTTCAACCTGTGGGCACAATGTATTGCATCCAAAATTTCACATTTATAGTTAAATACATGTTTTCAGGAACAAAAATAATGACAAAGGGATATTGCTATTGCAACAGATTGGACAAGGATTTCTTTCTTTAAATATTCAAGTTGCTCGCAACAATTTAAAAAATATGACCAAAAATATTTTATTAGCATCATGTTCTGGGAAATATAGAGAATTATGATTACTTTAAAAAATACACTGATAAAAATCATTAAGGGACAAGCATTGACCTCTTTATGATATGTGAAATGGAAAAGTATTTTCCTGAAAAAATTTAAGTGAAAAATCCATTTATCTCTTGCTCTCCTCCCAATCTGTAAAAAATTCTCAGCTAACTGTAAAAGCTGGATTTGATGGCTACATGTTCTGCTTCATCATTATGCAAATCTTCCAGTGACAATATACTAGAATTCTGAGCTTACAGTTAAACAGGAGAATCAGCCCCTACCACAGGTCACAGCTAGAGCTCTACAAGCTAAAAATAGGGATGTTAACAAACGCAACCAATAAACTGACATGCCTGGTTAATTTAAATGGTTAGAATGAGCATTAATTGGTATACTGTGGGGGCCTGTCTTTACCACCAAAACATATTATAACCTACTAGAGTTCTAATTTCAATTATGGAAAAGGCCAGAGAAGCCTGTCCTTGATTCAAACTGTATCATTGTCCAGCAAAGCTAAGTAGGACTTTAAAATATCTACATGACACATACTTACTAATCCACTAAATACATTCTGTTGACCTCCAAGACATCAGCAAGATCTGAGCACCACACTTTGTGAAAAGCCTTGCTGTTGTTATTTACTTGCTGAAGATAGGAGAATGCTGAGTTAATTTCTAGAAGAGTTCATAGCAGCCTCTGGTCGAAAGGGATAAAAGCACAACTACAGGCTGGGCAGAGAATGGATTGAGATTGGATTCTACAATTGGAGTGAATAATGCTAAAAGTAATATCATTAAAATGTAGTATATCCACTACAGACTGCAATGAAGGACAGGCAGGGCAGGCAAGGAGGGGGCGTCGCCCTCTATGTCAATGACCAGCTGGAGTGCATGGAGCTCCACCTGGGGATGCATAAGGAGCCCACCGAGAGCCTATGGGTCAGGATTAAAGGGAGGGCTGGGGCAGGGGACATCATAGCGGGGGTCTGCTACAGGCCACCTGACCAGGGAGACTGAGCAGCGGAAGCCCTCTATAGGCAGATAGGAGCAGCCTCATGCTCACAAGCCCTGGTCCTTATGGGGGACTTCAATCACCCTGACATCTGTTGGAGGGGCAACACACCAGAGCACAAGCAATCCAGGAAGTTCCTGGAATGTGTCGATGACAACTTTCTCCTCCAAGTGATAGAGGAGCCCATGAGGAGAGGTGCCATGCTGGACCTTATTCTCACCAACAAGGAGGGCCTGGTAGGGGATGTCAAGCTCAAGGGCAGCCTTGGCTGCAGTGACCACAAAATGGTGGAATTCAGGATCCTCAGGGCAGCGAGGAGGGCACACAGCAAGCTCACTACCCTGGACTTCAGGAGAGCAGACTGTGGCCTCTTCAGAGATCTGCTTGGTAGAATACCATGGGACAAAGCCCTGGAAGGAAGAGGGGCCCAAGACAGCTGGCTAATACTCAAGCTTCACCTCCTCCAAGCTCAGGAGCGATGCATCCCAACAAAAAGGAAGTCAGGGAAAAACACCAAGTGGCCCCTGTGGATGAACAAGGAGCTCCTGAGCAAAGTCAAACAAAAAAAGGAAGCCTACGGAAGGTGGAAGCAAGGGCAGGTAGCCTGGGAGGAATACAGAGAAAACTGTGCAAGCAGGCAGGGATCAGGTTAGGAAAGCCAAAGCCCTGATAGAGATTAGTCTGGCCAGGGATGCCAAGGACAACAAGAAAAGCTTCTATAGGTATGTTAGTGATAAAGGGAGAACGAAGGAAAATGTGGGTCCCCTCCGGAATGAAATGGGTGACCTGGTTACCCAGGATATGGAGAAGGCTGAGGTACTCAATGACTTCTTTGCCTCAGTCTTCACTGGCAAGTGCTTGAACAACACTGCCCAGGTCACAGAAGGCAAAGGCAGGGACTGGGAGAATGCAGAACCACCCACTGTAGGAGAAGATCAGGTTCGAGAATGGGACCTGATGAGTTGCATCCACAGGTCTTGAGGGAACTGGCGGATGAAGTGGCCAGGCCACTCACCATCATATTTGAGAAGTCCTGGCAGTCCAGTGAAGTTCCCGCTGACTGGAAGAGGGGGAACATAACCCCCATTTTTAAGAAGGGTAAAAAGGAAGACCCAGGGAACTATAGGCCGGTCAGTCTCACCTCTGTGCCTGGCAAGATTATGGAGCAGACCCTCCTGCAGACTATGCTCAGACACATGGAAAATAAGGAGGTGATTGGTGACAGCCAACACGGCTTCATTAAGGGCAAATCGTGCCTGACAAACTTGGTGGCCTTCTATGATGGGGTTACAGCACTGGTGGGTAAGGGAAGGGCAACTGACATCATCTGCCTGGACTTGTGCAAGGCATTTGACACTGTCCCGCATGACATCCTTGTCTCTAAATTGGAGAGACATGGATTCAATGGATGGACCACGCGGTGGATAAGGAATTGGCTGGATGATCGCACTCAAAGAGCTGTGGTCAATGGCTCAATGTCCAAGTGGAGAACGGTGACGAGTGGTGGTCCTCAGGGGTCGGTACTGGGACCAGCACTGTTCAACATCTTTGTCGGCGACATGGACAGTGGGATCGAGTGCACCCTCAGCAAGTTTGCTGACGAGACCAAGCTGTGTGGTGTGGTCAACGTGCTGGAGGGAAGGGATGCCATCCAGAGGGACCTTGACAGGCTGGAGAGGTGGGCCCGTGCGAACCGCATGAAGTTCAACAAGGCCAAGTGCAAGGTCCTGCACGTGGGTTGGCACAATCCCAAGCACTACTACAGGCTGAGCGAGGAATGGATTGAAAGCAGCCCCGAGGAGAAGGACTTGGGGATATTGATTGATGAGAAGCTCAACATGAGCCGGCAGTGTGCGCTTGCAGCCCAGAAAGCCAATCGTGTCCTGGGCTGCATCAAAAGAGGTGTGACCAGCAGGTTGAGGGAGGTGATCCTGCCCCTCTACTCCGCTCTTGTGAGACCCCACCTGGAGTACTGCGTCCAGCTCTGGGGGCCTCAGTACAGGAGAGACATGGAACTGTTGGAGCGAGTCCAGAGGAGGGCCACGAAGCTCATCAGAGGGATGGAGCACCTCTCCTGTGAGGACAGGCTGAGAGAGTTGGGATTGTTCAGCCTGGAGAAAGGAAGGCTCTGGGGAGACCTAATTGTAGTTTACCAGTACCTGACAGGGGCCTACAGGAAAGATGGTGAGGGACTGTTTATGTGGGAGTGTAGTGACAGGACAATGGGTTCAAGCTGAAGGAGGGCTGATTTAGATTAGCTGTTAGAAAGAAATTCTTTCCTGTGAGGGTGGTGAGGTACTGGAACAGGTTGCCCAGAGAGGTTGTGGATGCCCCCTCCCTGGAAGTGTTCAAGGCCAGGTTGGACGGGGCTTTGGGCAGCCTGGTCTAGTGGAGGGTGTCCCTGCCCATGGCAGGGGGGTTGGGACTAGATGATCTTTGAGGTCCCTTCCAACCCAAACCATTCTATGCTTCTATGATTCTATGAACTCAAACCATATTACTTCCAACTTTACCGTTGAATGGACCATCAATATGAGAATGCATAATCCAAATTGGATTACATAGTTTTCCCACATAAACAAACATAAACTCAGCTCTTTGTTTGCATTCAACATCCTTATGGATATTATAGTTTGCAGAAGAAAAGGAGAGAAGGTGATAATAGAAAGAAATCCTTCTTTAGAAGTGAAATTAAAGGATCAGCACCTTAACTATTAACTAACAGCCATACCAGTCCACTTTCACAAAATAGGAAGAAGTCTCTAATCCTAAATCTTCCTGGCTTATTGCACCTAACCGTTCACCATCTGCTGGAGCACTAACACATGTAGAACTTCTCTGTGAAATAATTGTGGTTGTGACTAATGCTTAGAAAAGTTTTTCCTGTACAATCTAGGTCATAATGACAACATGTTGAAAATGTGTAGAAGTCTTAAGATTTCTGGGACTTAAGACTTAAGACTCGGCCCAGTGAACTTACCTTGCTCAGGTGTCATTGCTGACAGTCACTCCAGCTTCTGGTGAGCTGGAGAAAGCAAGGTTCATGTATCACTTGGAAATAACTTGCATTATTAGTCTAAATAAAAGTCTCATTTAGAAACCCCATGCCTCTTGACACTGCTTTATAGGAATTATAGATGTGTCCTAACCTTTCCATAAATATTTGCTCACCAGCTTTGCAAGTCTTCAAAGAATGTACCAACGATTATAATTGGCAACATATAAAAAAGATAAGCAATCTTAGTGAGCCAATTTATTTTAAAAGCTTATGTTCTATTGTACCCTGATAACTGGTAGTTATTGTCATTGGGCTTGTTCCTTCCTTAAGCATGGCAGAGAAGGACAACATTTGATGAAACCATTGCTTAGATTCAGGTTCAAGGCTTTTCTCATCATTTTTGGCACAGACTTCATCTCACTGGTTCAACCCCTCTCTCACACTAAAATTGACAGTTTCAGTCCTCATTAACAGCCCAATATGTCAAAGAGTGAAGAAGATTATTTCTGTATTTGAAAATACAAAGTAGTTATATGTCTGTGCAAACTATGAATTTCTGTTTTCAGGGCCTTATCAAGGTCCCTAGAAACTCTATGGAAAACATTGTAGATGGTCTGATTGGCAGACAGCAGCTAAGAGAATATGCACTTCTGCAGCTCCCCCAGATTATTGGCCATTGTTGCGTACAACAGGGTGTTGTCTACTCCTGTCTCTGGCTGCCAATGTAAGTGTCCTTCTCTTGAGTAAATAGGCCCATGCTGTTTTGAGTCAAAAATATTCGGAATCTAGTTTCTGTTTCAATTACCTTCCAAGCACTAAACAGTCTGGATTTGAAAAATTACCTCATAAGAATTCTTGCTAGAGAAGTGGCCATGTTGTTCTATAAGTACCTTACAGGCAATATTGATCCTTTGGCTATGGCTACCGACTGTCATTGTCTGACTCATGCCTCCAAATCATTTAATCAGATGGATTTCTCCCTCACCTGTAGAAATCATGCCTGATAGAACTGTCTATTAATTATGGGCATGGGCCTCTGCACTGTGTTCTAATGAATGAACATATTCCTTCTTTGCTCTTCCTCATATAATTTTGGGCTTCATCACCTCTTAATGAACCTTGCTTCCTTCTCTATCCATTAATGAACATAAAGGGAATTTTCCTGCTCTCTACCTTTCAAAAATCTGTTCCCCAGAAAAAATGACTTTGATACCACTCTTGATTGCATGAAGAGGGTAAACTTTGCAAGATATTTAGGAAGCTGAGCAAAGCAATCTTTGTGGCTCTCCCTTTTCTGTTACTTTTAAAAAGATAGTGATGCTTGTCTCAGTCTATTTGCATAACTGAACAAAATAACCTTAATAACTAAAAGAAGATTTAAAAAAAATTAAATAAATACTGGGTTAGTTTGTCACCAGAGCTTTGTAGTTCCAAAACTTTTGAAATCATTGCTAAATTCCTAAGGGGCTACAACACAAACATGTTGAGGTATGTTTTAGTCCTTCATCTATTTTATGGTCCACTTGCAGACAATTTTACAGTGGCCTCATGAATCGTGATTTGGGAACAAGTGGCTTAACTGCAACTATCAATTAATGCCTACTTGAACAAGGACACCATGAGTGGTGTTCAACTGTACTGAGTACAGTTAAGCCCCACCTCGGCAGTTCTTAGCAACTAAGAGTCAAATTTGGCCAGTGGCATGAAGTATTTTGGAACATTTACTTCACGAGTACTGATATATTCCTCTTACCATCTTGTCAGTTCCCAGTTATCCTGAGATAATTTACTCAAGTTAGATAAACTATACCACACATGAATACAAAGCCAATTTAGATCTGGAAATACTTATCTCAAGTGCCTTGCCATAAGAACAGGACTGTAGTGCTCCCAAAATCAACTTTGATTCACATGGGCCAATGCTGGATCCAACAAACCTTGTAGGATACAAAGTGACAGAATGCAGAACTTGTTGAGTAGTTTCTGTGCCATGCTTTCCAGTTGATGCCTTAGGATCCCTATTTTTAAAGATTTTGCATTGTCTGTAATATCACAGTCTGACATGACTATAGATAACAGAGACCTGACTCTGCTTATACTTTGCCTTGTTTTTGAAGGCCACCTGAATACTGGACTGCTGGACTTCCTCCTGTTTGGCAGCTTAATTGCTGCTGTGGATCCCGTAGCTGTTCTGGCAGTATTTGAAGAAGTCCATGTCAATGAAGTTCTATTCATCATTGTTTTTGGAGAATCGCTTCTGAATGATGCTGTAACTGTGGTAAGTAAATTATATATCCCAAAGCCACCCAAACTCTGGAATGTTTCTTCTGAGGTCTACTTTTCCATTAAATGAAATACTGTATCAACTGTGTGTATCTACTCACGTGTAGCATAGCTCATTGTGTTCTCTGTCTTGCTTATAAATACTGTATTGCAAAAAATAAATGTTTGAGCATGAAAGCTATTTGGAGCCCGTAAATCACATAAAATTATGCAGTGCTGGGCTGGATGAGCTGGGCTGACTTACTGATATTAGTTCCAGGGATTTTAACCCTTTCTTTGCTGTTTCTTTTTAATGCACATACATACTCTTTTTCTGCATATTTCCATTATGCCCATAATTTATATGTATAGCTCAGATATATAGACAGTGAGAGAGAGAATACTCACCAAAGTGCTTATGCTTCTTCCCTCTCTTTTACTTCAATCAGATATTTATCAAACAGATATATAACAAAGAGCCAATTTGAAAAAAATTGTGGGATATTTTAGAAAGTTTCTGGTTTGGGTTTTTTTGGTAACATTAATTTCTGGGGTGCTTTTTTTGTGTGTGCTCTTTTTTTATTATTTAGAAAGAAAAGTAAACCCTAATAGCCTTTAATAGACTTAAAACAATCCCAATTTCTACTGATTGAAATACCTTTTCTTTTCACACAATTTTTTTCTCAGAATAAAATAGTCAATGGTTTTGTAGTATAGTGGTAGTGGGCAGAAGGGACCAGGAAGTCCTATGGCAGAAAGATGCTATGCAACTGAGTTGCTATAGAGCTTCAATTCGCTTTTTTAATCATCTCCTATTTCTGCTCCTGCGTATCTCCAAAGGAGGGTAAGACTTGTCCATCAGGCTCAGTGACTTAATTTTTTGCACTGAAAGGTCACTGGCAGAACCATAACTGTTCACATGAGTTTGCAAATGCTGTTTAGGGCCTCCAGAGAAATATAATTGCCTTTTGAAACTGGTCTCATTAGCACTTCCGGGGTATTACCAGAAACAAATACTAAAATAAACCCTTGATGAACTCAAGTATCAACATCACCGGCTTTCAGAAGGAAAGGAGGTTTTGTTACTGTGAAATGAACACTCTACACTCACTCTACAAATAAAAGAAAGTTTGATTGTTTGATGAAGAAAACCCAGAAGAGAAGAGTAAGCATGAGCAAGAGTCAGAAAGCACAGCCTATGAGAAAGTTTGAAACAACTGGAGTTCTTACCTTGAAAAAGGAAAGACTGAAGGACAGAAGAAAGTGGATGATGTAGCATGCTTTAAATGCAAATATGTATAAGACTAATGTTAAAGCCATAATGAAGTTCTCCATCACTGGAGCAATTAAGAATAAATTGGAAAGGCATGTCTCAGGAATGATGCTCACACAAACCTCCTCAGGCAGGAGTATGGAGAAGATGAATTCTTTATGTTCAGCACTATCACTGTTAGTGATATTTTAAATTTTAATTTTAAAAGTTTTAGTACAATTATTATAGTTCATTCTCTTTTCTGTTCAACTTATTTTATGTATGTTCAACCTCTTTCAATCCAGTATCTTATTATTACCATCTTATTATTTCATTAAGTATCTTGTTTATCTTATACAGGTGATTAAAGAAATCTGCCAAATACCTGGATTTTAGAGTGAGAACTGCTTTAGAAAAAACACCCAGATGTAACAATGCTTCTTACAGATAGAAATCATACTGAAATAAGAAATAGAAAGTTGTTTTTTTTAAAGAATATTAGTTTCTTCTTGCTCCACTGCATTTTTTCCATTTTGAAAAATTCAAAAATCTGCAAAATCTTCTTCCCTACACACAGAATTTCCCCCAGTCATACATAATTTCAGAATTTGTAATGTTGTGGCCCATAATTACATTATTTTAAGAGGCTTGATTCTGGAGCAAATATTAAGTTAGTCTACTTTTCTTTTTAGGTGCTGTACAATGTGTTTGAATCTTTCGTTACAATAGGTCCAGAGAATGTGACGGGGACTGAATGTGTCAAAGGCATAGGTGCGTAAAATTGAATTCCATATCACATCATTCATTTACATATGCAGATTTTTAAACAAAATTTTAAGCTATCAGTAACTTTTATTTTTTCAGCCCTTTCCTTTGTCACTTATATTCCCATACGCCTGGGACACAGACAAATGTCTTAAGAAAATAAATAAGTGAATATTCCTGAATATTTGGGAAACTTAATCAGACTAGTTTTCTTCGAGGAGACTCAACAGATGTGGAGTTCAGTTGTTAAGACCACCAAACTTGACAGCTATACGTATTTTCTTTGTATTTTATAACGTCCTTAGTTTCAGCATATGCTCTCCCTGCATTCCAGGAAAGTTAAGATTGCATATGGGCATTCTCATTCCTTACCACTGATTGCCATCAAGTAACATTTGCCAGTGACTGTCAAGAAATGTTATTTACCTAAAAATTTAGTCACTATTTCCCATTCCAAGCATGACATGATACTACATTATGTTATGAATCAATGTTTTAACAGTGACTTTGGCATATTCTATAATACGCTTTTGGAAAAGCATTTGTTTACAGAATGTGTGAAAAAATTGTTCAAAGAAATGTAGTGGGTTTTGAATAAGTCTAAAATAGTGGCTTAACAGAAAGTAACCTCGTTTTTTCTGCATTCATATGCTAAGTGCTCAAAAGCAATTCATGTTGTTGCATTTTAGAAATAATTATTGATGTGTTCTCCAAATTTTTTTCTGATTTGCTGGCCATACAATAGAAGACAACAAGTTCAAGTCATTATATTTCTACTGTTTAAGCTGGTTTGGTTTTGTTTTTCAGTGTCATTCTTTGTGGTGAGCCTGGGTGGAACACTGGTTGGCATTTTCTTTGCATTCCTGCTCTCATTGGTCAGTCGTTTCACCAAGCATGTGAGAATCATTGAACCTGGATTTGTGTTTATCATTTCCTACATGTCCTACCTCACAGCAGAGATGTTTTCTCTCTCCTCTATCCTTGCGTAAGTCTCTTTTTATTACTGCCTGTGAAGGGGCTGAGAAGGGAATATGGTTTTTAAAAACATTGAAAATATCTAAATTATATAGGACAGCTATAGAATATGACACTCATGAAGCTTATGCTGAATATTACTATCTTCACACTGCAGTGGATTATAGTTTGCAAATACTTACATTCAGCCTTGAAAAGGAATGTAAGTTTTCCAGTATCTGCTCTGCAACATGAGACCTTCCTTTGCAAAATACAGACTTGACTCTTTCCTCTTTGTGATTAATAATATTTCAATAACTAACAGTTGCCCATTTGTATTGACATCTTTCCCTATAATTTGTAATTAAACCAATATTTTTCTAAGGCATTATGTGAATGTCCATTATTTGCTGCTCTCACTGTCTTGACTGGCCTGTTATGGTTTGCCTAAATCTTGCCTGTTTTGGCTTGAGTACCTCTGTGGTCTTTCTCTTTTAGTATCCATTGATTCCTGGCATACCTTTCTTCTCAGTTTTACTTGTCATGATTGTAGATGCTAGAGTGAGTATATTCAAGATCTGATAATCTTACTGCAATCAGATCATTAGTTTAAGATCATATCTAATTTAAAAAAATATATAAAATTTTGCATGTAAACCAGTATGGTAATCTGAAGAGAATTAAGGTCTGTTATGACCTAATGAAATGCTGTCTTCTAACCTCTTGGAGTGACCTCAGGAAGAATGTTTGAAATATGCTTTTTTACCTAGATTAGACTGCACAATGGCCCTGAACATATTTTTTCTTTAGGAATTAAATGGTGGGTTTTTATCACTGTGTGACAGATGAAAATAATGTTAAATGTTACAACAAATATTTTCTGAACAATTGCTTCTTTTTTTTTCCCTAGGATAACTTTCTGTGGCATCTGTTGTCAGAAATATGTCAAGGCTAACATATCTGAACAATCTTCTACAACTGTAAGATATACCATGAAAATGATGGCCAGTGGAGCAGAAACTATTATCTTCATGTTCCTGGGAATTTCAGCCGTAAATCCAGAAATCTGGACTTGGAATACAGCTTTTATTCTGTTGACTCTGGTCTTCATCTCAGTATATAGAGTTATTGGTAAGGGGATGATCTTCCTGTCCTTGCATTGTATTGTTAATGCAATCACATATTCTTCTGAAAAAAAAAAAGGAAAAAAAAAATTTTGAGTTCTAGAATTGTTCCTTTTCAAAAAATCACATTTATTTTAGTTGAATTTATGATTGGTTTGAGATTAGGAGAGTACATCTCTGCTGAGATTAGGAGAGTACATCTCTGCAGTAAGCTTCATCATATGCTGAAAATACAGCAGGATTTCACTTCTGATGATGTGTGAGGATATGATTAGCCAAGCAGTTAACATCAATCACCCAGTGGCTAACCTTTGTTGACTCAGCACATGGTATTGGCAAAATCTCCCAGTGAAATGAACTTTGTTCTTTAACTTGCAGCCTAACAAAAGATGTGAGTCCTGTCAGCCATCTCTTTCCTTCAACTCTTTCAATGTGGTAATAAAGAGATTGTCTTAAGCTAATTTTATGGTTGATTTCAGGTTTGAGACACACAGTGATGTAAGACCATAAATAATTACACCACAGGTTCTCTGGCTTAAGAAATAATTCTCAGGGACTGCTGAAAAACTGAGTAAATAAGACTATGGCAGGTAGAGATTACCTACTGTCAATTTATTTGGTTTATATAAGTTTGCAAACATTTCAAACTACCAATGACGATTTGCCCAACTATGTAGTTCTACTATTTAATCACTGTTTTGTGAAATAGCACAGGGGTTAAAATTGCAAAGAAGGCATAGAATGAAGTACTTCTAGAGAGTAACACACAGTAATTTGGTGTATGTACTTACATCTGGGAATAAATTAAACGGGTTTATTTGCCTGTTTGTCTTGAATTAAATTCAAATAAAAGATAATGTTTCTATCTAGCTGGCAGTTTTCCTAGAGTCTGTATTCTTACTCTGTCTAGAGATTCCTGGGCTGAATGAAGGACCTAGCCTCATGTCCTCCTTTCTAAATAGTCTATAACCATTGTTCATTTAGCCACCTCTCAGGCACTGCTGATGTGTGTGAGGCATTTAAACAAGTTTTCAGTACCTTGACTTTGTCACTTCTGTTCCTGGAATGAGTAGTTAACAATCCTGTAATAACTATGATCAATAATTAAACAGTAAATATTCAGCAATAACAATATGCATCCATTAAAGTAATTTAGACATTGATAAATTACTAAAGACTTGATGATATTGGGCCTTATGTAATTGCAGCTCTCATACCCTTGGAGTCAGATTGGTGGCGTGAATTAACTTTCAAGGTCCCCTCCAACAGAGGCCTTGGTTACAGTGATATACACAAGACAGTCTTCCCTTAGCACAAGTTCAAAGTTCTCTAAAAAGAGAAATACCTCTTTTGCACTGGTTAACAGTCCTGGCCTTCTGCAGTGGGACACACATGCTGTGCCACTCTCAGGAGTGGTGAATCTGTTTTCCTTCTGTATGGTGGGAGCTCTGGGAGATGTTGTGATTTCTAGAGCTTTAAGTCTCCTACAGCAGGCAGCATCTCACCTGTAGGCCTGAAGACAGTGTTAGCATAACTACACAACCCTCCATAAGACAATGACAAATGTCATTTTTAGTGATTTGTAAAGAGTACCACACTTACTCCCTAAGTCAACACTGTTTCAATCTGTTTATCTTCCTGTTATAAGACCCTGCACATATCACTGACTATGGTGCTAGAAATTTTATTCTTTCTGAACTGCAAATTTCAAAGGTCAGCACATAGCAGAACTTCACCTGTAGGTCCTATACCAGAGGGCAGCACTCTCAGAAGAGCTGATGGCTCACAGAAGCTAACTCTCTCCTTTGGCTAAACATAAAGGAGAAGATACCAAGTGGGCTTGCCCTCTTTGGCAGTGTAGCAATACAGAGGAAGAAGTAGATGGTGTAGAGAATTTGTTATGAAAGCAGACTGGTGGTACTGTTTCTGTTGCAAGTATCTGGGATATTGACATTTCATAAGAGTATTTCTAGACATGTTGGCATTTGTTTTTTACAGGTGTAGTTTTACAGACATGGATTCTTAACCACTACAGAATGGTCCAGTTGGAGATAATAGACCAGGTGGTGATGTCATATGGTGGACTACGTGGAGCGGTTGCTTTTGCTCTGGTTGTACTTCTGGATGTGGACAAAGTGAAAGAGAAAAACCTGTTTGTCAGCACAACTATCATTGTTGTGTTTTTTACTGTTATCTTCCAGGTAATTCAACTTCTCAAGCATGCTTCTTGCAAGGAGAAGGCGTCCCTCCAAAGTACCTAATGCTTAGAGCAGTTCTCAGCTGAAGGTTGCATATTGTTTCACTGAACTGAAAGCATAATTGAATTTGTAATTTTAGTAACAAAGATCCTATTTTATGTTTTCATATGGCATCGCAAGGGACAAAACACAATTTCCTCTGTGCTAAAAAATGTTCAGTGTTAGCTGCTTGGTATTAATAGTGCTCAAGTTAATATCTGATTAAACATCCTTCACCTCATGTGAATAACTATAGGGAACAGTCCTTTTTATGGGCAAATACAGTCATTAAGCTGATCTATCTGAGCCTGAGTCCTTGTTTTAAAATATAACAGTAAGCAGTGGGACAAGAAAGTATTTAGCATCCAAACAAAATAGCACTTTCTGGATGAAAAAACCCCAACATTAATTTAAATGGAGATATGTCAGTATATACCAGCTTGGAATTTTTTTTCAAATTTATTATAGAAAGTTTAATTGTGGTCACAAACTCCTGGTATGTACAGAAAATACTACCTTCAATGGTACAAAAAACCACTTTAACCCTTCCACTACCATATTTTTCTTATAGAAGATACATTTTTCCACTGGTTGGTGTCTTTTCAAACCTTTGTAACAGGAGTCGAGGGTACTGCATTATTTTATCTTCTAAAGTGGACAGGGATCATCTGAGGAAGTATGAGAACCATCATATAACACACAAAAATACTCTATTTCTCTTTAACAATGACCAGCTGGAGGAAAGTCTAAGATAATTTCTTTTTTATTATCATGTTTCAATTCTTAGGGACTGACTATCAAGCCTTTGGTACAGTGGCTGAAAGTGAAGAAAACTGAACACAGAGAGCCAAAACTGAATGAGAAACTTCATGGCAGAGTAAGTTATTTTTAAACAAAACTATGGTATCTTTTGGATTTTTACAGAGTGTCGTAAGAGAAAAAAAATATTAGAGAAAATTTCTTTTTGGAAGGGAGGGGAGAGTGAAATTTCAAGTGCAAAATCCTTCAAATATTTCAAAAGTTATCTGTAGGCTGTAATTTGTCTTTGGGTTGAGTCCTTTGAGAGGATACTCAACTGAAGGTTCTGGTCTTTCACTTGAGAATTCAATGAGGCTGACAGTACTGGAGAAACAGCACAGCTGGAATATGCTTCTTTCTCTTCATCTAAGAGAGAAGGACATTTGATTGAAGATCGCTAGGGCAAAGCATGTGGAAGTAAATTTATTTTTCCTTCTTAAATATTCTTTATTTATGGAAAAGATATGAAAGCAGGCTTTGTAGATTGCATATTACATAGAAAGGTAGTCTTCTGCCCAGTGCAGATGTTAACTATATACTGAAATTCCAGATTAATGGTAAGAGTTTTATTTAGTTCAGTGTGAATGCTGTGTGTGCCTGGATTTCTTTAACCTTTTAGAAGATTTTAAACCATGATCTCTTCCAATTCACTTTCACGCAACATGATAAAGTTTTTATTCAGTAAAAGAAAATACACATTTTGAATACAAATATAGGTTAAAGGACAGAAGACTATAAAACATCTTTCATGGCCGCCTTTAATCCACAAACTTTTCAAATTTACATAGCTATCCTGCATTGAGTATTTCAACACATTCTTGTATTAGTTTCTAGTCTTGTCTGTTTTCACATTGGAAGTTACCTGAAGTGAATTAACAACTTAGTGATGGACAGGGTTTGTTTCTGAGGAATATTTTACAGACTACTGGATAAATACATTATGCTTTTGTTATCCAGCCATTCAAATTTCCATTTCTGTTCAAATATTTTACTATTTGAAAATCAGGATTCTTCCCCCAGGTGAAGAAATACAGTCTGTCTACATTTACGGGATATACCTTTACATGTCGGTTAGTAGTGTGGGCCAAGCAGTAAAGTTAGGATTAACTCTTTGTAAAGTTGTAAATACTGATTCACCACTTCCTAGAATATTCTAGCATATACTGTCTCAGGAGGCACAGTGCTCCAAGAACTGTATAAATTGCAGCCTTCAGAGAGAGCGAGCATTGTCTATTCTCAGCAAGTAGGAGGGATACAACTTATTTATAATATCATATTCAGAAATAATCTGTATCACTCATGTTTTTCTAAACCTAGCATGCTGTATATTCTGCAGTAATCACTCTAGTGTTCAGAGTGAAATGTTAACAACCACATACAGAAAAAGACCAAATTCTAGCTGTAGCTGCCTTGGTTTGAATCAAGAGTTATAAACCTCAGGATTTCTATCAGCTATCTAATATACCCAGAATGGGATTTTGTCCTAGATATCAAAAGTATGGCGCTTACGTCTACTCTGAGGGAAGTATGGATTCCTGAAATGTCCTGAAACTCCCTAGAAAGACTAGAGAAATTTTTCAACTGATTTAATCACCAACACTAATAGTGGCTGATACATTCCACAGGGCAGAAATGGAGATGGTAAAACAAGTCTATAAAAGGAATCCCAAAATTGAATGTTAAAATGGGGGCTTAAGTATCTTTTTGCTGAGACCCTTGTAATTCAAGAATACTTAGTGAATTTGTAAAGAACTGGTTAGAAAGGTCAGGACCTTTGAAGAAAAGCATGTAGTAACTAGTATTTCTGTAAACGGGGAAAAAATCTGCTTAGCAGCAGTAAAATTATTCTGCATAGTCACCTGGTCTAACCTGACATAAATTGAGCTATTTTCTAATTATGCCTTTTATGTTTGTAAAGGTATTAATTCCACTTTCACTTTCTAGGCCTTTGATCATATTCTTTCTGCCATAGAAGACATTTCTGGACAAATAGGACATAATTATCTGAGAGACAAGTAAGTAGGAACTAACTTGGAATGTTGAAATACTGCTAGGAAATCTTATCTGTAAATTATGACTTTTAAAGCCTGTGAGTTTAGGGGCAGCCAGGACATCAAATGTAGTTTAAAAAGTTATATACTGAAAATACTGGAAATATAGCAAATGTGAAAATAATTTTTGCCCCCTACAACTGGAATCTTTTCTTTTTCTTCCATAGTTCAGATTAGGCCTTTGCAAATGCCTCATTTCACATCCAGGGATCAGTTTCCCTCAAGATTTGAGAACTGCCTATTTGCATAAGATTTAATCTAAAATGTTAATGTTGGTCCTTCTTTGTAATACTGCATTTCATGAACATTATTTGTGTGTGGAGACACTAAAAAAAACCTCAACTAAGACTGTGCTAGTTGTTTATCCTATTTCTACAAAGGATGTGTTCGACACCTCTGAAAGTGATGGCAGAGGGTGCTTTGAAATGACTCAGTTTAAGCCTATTAATTTGAAACTAATAATGAAAATTATGGATCATTTCCATCCCCCTCTGCTTATAGTTGATTCATCTTGAGAGAAGCAAAATTACTCAGTTGAAAGATACAAACACCATTTTCTTTAAAGTACGTAAAGATGGGCAGACTTCCATAATCTAGATGAATAAATGAAAAAAAAAAAAAAAAAAGACATTATTTCTGGACATCTTTAAGAGTGTTATTTAAGGTTAGGCAGTCCTCTCCCTGGAGTTAGGTCCTTTCATAGGTGCAGACAGTCACAGTTCTGACCTGCTAATGTTCTGCTGACTCATCATGTCAATTCCAATCCAAAAGCTGTATGGTTGTGTTAGCTTTCTGCAGAGCACTCCTCTAACCCTTGCTGAGAAGCTGAGTACATTAGCTTAGGTTTAGCATTATGCTTATGTAACTATACAACTCCTAGGTTGGAGCTAGACTGTATCTGAGCTCAAGCAGAATTGCTCACCTGTCTGTACCCCGTTATAGGGACAGTCTCCTGTATTTCCTTTCGGTCTTTGTTCATTTATGCAGTGAAAAATTTTCATGAGGCATCACAAATAGAACATCCTTTCTCTGGGTCTAAACTTTTAGTTTACTTTTTGGGAATGAATTTCAGCAGGCTATAATACAGGGGAATACATCCCCCAGTTTTTAAATACTGTCTTGAAGATGGAGCTAAATATTTTTAAAGTGGCAGATTAGAGTTTGACTTCTTAGATGTCAGAAAGTAATCTCCCTGAGTAACAAGAGAACAAGTAGCTTAATGTAGATTCATGGTTGAGTGTGTGGTTTGATGACTAATGTATTCTGAATGAGACCACCTTACGTCTGCTTGTTTTGGACAATACGTTCATGAAAATGTTGCTTCCTCAAAGAAATGGCAGCCCCTAGCATCCTCGCTGATGTGCTCAGGTGTGCAGCCTGAATTAGAGACTGCTTGTCAGATGTTCTGGCTAGAGAAAAGGAATAGTTATAAATTCTGTGAACAATGTTTAACAACAAAAAGGTTTCAAAAATCTGAATAAAATGTTGTAAACTCAAAATAGTCATTGGGCACGATGGATAGAATCACTTTGAATAGTAGTCTTCAAAGTTGCCTCATACGCTTTAGATGAAATCTTGAGGAAGGTAGATGAAAGTAAAGCAGCCTTTATCTTCTGGAGCCTAAATATGAAATGGCAGATATCCTACTATCAGATAAGCTTGGAAGTGTAAATCACAGAAAATACACATCACTTCTACCCCCCAGAGTACATGAATGGCATGAATAAGGGCCTCTGTAAGTGTTTTTGGAAGGGCACTGCTGTTGTGAACTGATTTTCTAGGCTGGCTGTCCTACAATATAGCTGGGGAAATGCAGATTTCCTTCCAAAGGAGGAAAGAAAATTAAACTTTTAGAATTAAGCTATTAAATATAACAATGTATAATCAGAAGTGGAAAATTAAGGTAGCATGATCTTCCAGAGTATAAAATGTCCTAGTGACTCTGAAATGGGATACTATAATCATAGCACTCTTGCTGTTGTAGTAGTGTTTGGTAAGTATTAAATGCTTTGTGACAGCTGCATAACTCTGTAGCAGGCCTTTCCTTAACTTTCTTCAAATGCTAATTGAAAAGCTTCAAAACACAAATCCCTCACATTGCTATGTTCACAATTTTTTAAAAAGTGCTTAGTTCACAAAAAGATCATTTATGCCAAGCTAAAAGTGCCGTGAAACTAAAATTGCTTGTTGTCATTAACACAATTTGTTTAAATTATCAGGTGGTCCAATTTTGATAGGAAATTCCTCAGTAAAGTACTGATGAGAAGGTCTGCTCAAAAATCAAGAGACCAGATCCTTAATGTTTTCCATGAACTCAACTTGAAGGATGCAATTAGCTATGTGGCTGAGGTACTTATGAATACTTGTTTACATATTATAGCATTGTTTATATATAATTTTGGGTTTGGGGTTTTTTAAATGTATAATATAACCTAAAGTTGATATATCGCAGATGTCTGAAAGAAAACTCTTTTCATTTCTGCTCTGTTTGGTTTTGGGTTTCCCCTCCCCACCCTTAAAAATCACCTGTTTGAGTGGCGTAGTTCTCGGTATTATGCTTGATCCTCAAGTATGGGTATATTATACTTATGTGAGTGTACTTTTCTGTTGGATTTTACAGAGTAACTTTGTTTCTATATTCATTGCATGAAAAAAATACTGTAATACAAAGGGGATCAGGCAAACTTGTGTCTCTAAATGTGTCAACACAGTCTGGCTCCTGCAGAACAGTGGTTCTATGTAATGACAAATCTGATTTGAAGAAACTCACTCACTTCCAAATGGTGTGGATATATGACCAAAGTAGTGGATTGCAATAATCTCATTCTGCCAGATCACAGTAATACAAAAAAATTGGGAAGGGTAACTGTAACTCAATGGAATTATAACACCCATACTTCAAAAATTAGGGTTAAAGTGATATGCTACAGATAGCAAACACAATCACAGAATTGTGAAGGTAGAGAAACTTAAGACTTGCAACAGGAGAGATTTTTAAAGTTACAGAATGGAACAAAGTTACTGGTCTTCTGCAGGAGTACCATTCCCAGACTGGAACAATATTAACAGATTGTGTAAGAATTGCTAATCTTCTTCAGTATGAAAGAAGTCACTAGTCTTGAATCCCATATAGTAATGCCAGATTAAGTTAGATTAATTTTTAGGAGAGTTACCTTTTTCATGATACCTTACATATAGCTTGTACATAATACAACGAAAACTGAGTTTCAGCTCTGCTGCTACGCTAAAACTGCACAATAAACAAAAGCTTGAAAGAGTTCAGTCTGAACTCAACTCTCTTACAGTTGAGAGGGGAGAACCTAAACCAGGCAAAATGAAAATAATCCAGAGTAAGTGAATAGAAACAACTTAAAATACTTACAGTTCATAACTTCTTTGGCTAAAATTCCTCCACTGATGATATGGTATGGTGTGATGTATGTATGAAAGATTAAACTTGACTTGAAAAGAAAGTCAGATGCACTTAAGAAAATGGACAGGATAATGCTGACCCAGAATTTACTTTTTTTTTCTGCCTACAGAGTGTACTTCTTAATGCCACTGATCTGATCCAACACATACTACTGTAACATGTATGCAGGCTACCATAGTAAAAGGAAACATTTGTTTGATTTGCTCTATGAATATAAAATTGTAAAGGGGACATAATACAGTTAAAGTTGGAGAAATGTAGCTAAAATCTCTTTCAATATTCTGCAAGGGAGATGGTTTTTCTTGGTGTATTCTTTATTATAGTTTAAAATGTAGAGACCTGTTATGTGATTTCTCTCTGCTGCGATTCAAAACCATAGATGGGTTCAGCCTATGTAACCACAATGTCACTCAACAGCTACCTTTTACCTAAACAACAGATTATGCAAGCAGTAGGGGAAACTGTGAAGACATAAATCTGAGCTTTTCCAGCTTCACTTCTGTGACACTAGTTTTAGAACTGAAAGCAAATCTCATCTCTTCAGTATCTCATCTCTTCATGCCACAGCCTCTTTCAAATAGTCTTGTAGACTTCTACCACCACTTAACATTTGCTGCTTCCAGTCCGGTAGAGAACAGAAAACTTGGTGTTGTATCTTTGAAAACACTACTGTTAGTGCAGTGATATGTTGAGTCATAAAAATCTGCATAGATATCCCTATGTACTTGGTTTGCAATGTGGTACAAAGTAAAGGGTCCATCCCTGGAAGGGTCTGTGAAAAGAAAAGAGTCAGACTGCAAAAGTGCAAGGATATAATTTGCAAATAGATTGAGGCCTAAGAAATCACTTACCTCCTCAAAATTTATAAGAGTGGAATATTTTCTCTCCTAGCTTTGTTCATTGGGATAACATCACTCAACATAAAGAAACCATAAAACCATAAAATGGTTTGTATTTGTTACCTAACGACAACTTCTCCACTGCTTCTTGTACCATTTGCATATAGCAGCCTCACAAATTATCCACATTTTCTGATACACATTTTGCCCTAGGTGTTTACAGCTGTAATATGTCTTGTTTCTTTCCGTGGCCAGGGAGAACGTAGAGGTTCCTTGGCATTTATACGTTCTCCAAGTACAGACAACATGGTAAATGTGGATTTCAGCACCCCACGCCCAAGTACTGTGGAAAGCTCTGTCTCTTACTTGCTGTAAGTTATGTGGACTGATTGTGGGTTTTTTCTGGTGTGGTTTTTATTATGTTATATATGAGGACATGGAAACAGTATTATAAATTTTGAAAAATGCAAATTAGAGGGGCTTCATTCACTACTTTTTTTGAACTTCAATTAATCTTTTCTCCCACATGAAATGGGTATACATACAGTTAGTTATATTGTTGCATTTTACACACAATTTTTTGCAGTAAAGGCTGATGAGATGAAGCAGACATCCACATTAGACTTGTTTCATGTGCCTTTTGTTCACCAACTGCTATAGACAGGGCTAGATGTCATTTTTGTGTCTGCTCCAGAAAAAATCAGGAGAGAGGCAAGGAAAAAAAATTGCTCCTTCCTTAACTCTTTCATGATTCTTTCACCAAACAGACCGTGTGTCATGTAAACTGAGAAATTAATGCTACATCCACCTGAAACACAAAACCCAATCTTTTCACATTTCCTATTAGGTATTTGCTCATTCGTTTTCATTTAGCTGATTTTGACCTTTCTTCTTTTGTTTAAACTTCATTTCTCCCTCTTGTTCCCCATTTTCCCGGTTTTTCTTCCTCTTCAGCTATTACTGATTTTTAAAATTGCTATTTGTATATTGTACTGTTCTTCAGGAGAGAAAAAGCTGGACCAGTTTGCCTTGACATGCAAGCTTTAGAGCAGAGGAGGAAAAGTATCCGGGACACAGAAGACACAGTCACTCATCACACCCTACAACAGTACCTGTATAAACCCAGGCAGGAGGTGAGAGCAGAAGGCTACCCCTAGACTGTTTTACAGTCTAAAACTAGGAGACATTAGGAACCAAAACTTGGGGAGCAAAACTCGAAAGGAAAGAATCCATCTGCAAAATCTGCACCTTTGAGGAAGATAGATATATTCTTTCCTATTTATGAACATTCCTCTTTAACAGAACTAATGCCTTTGATTTCACTGGGACCAGTGGAATACAGAACTGGGTCCAGTATAGGTTCTGAAGCAGGATTAAATGGAGTGTATCAACTGAAGTGATTCAGACATTTACAGGAAGAGGTTTACTTTGAATGGCAGTCACTCTTACGTACTTAAAATTCCTGGACTTATACTTGTTTCATGGTGAAGAAAGAGAAAGAAAAATAGGAGTTTCATGAATGCCTTCAGACTAGTCTTTGGTTCATTCTTTTTAATGGAGTTGTCTACATTTGCATGACACTGATTGATTCATTGATTCAGGGCTTCCATTCTAAATAAATGAATATTGTCTTCCCTTCCTGGCCACAGCACAAACACCTGTACAGTCGACATGAGATCATGCACAGTGAAGATGAGAAACAAGACAAGGAGATTTTCCACAGGACAATGAGGAAGCGCTTAGAATCTTTCAAGAGTACCAAACTAGGAATAAACCATTCCAAGAAGCTCAATAAAATCCACAAGCGAGACCGGGGCCAAAAAAGGGTAAAATACTTTCACAAGGACTCAGATGTAGCCACCTATTATACAAACTAAGGGTTGGGGAGGGCAGGGATGACTCTGAAGGGTCCTATGCCCTGCATTTATCTCTGTCCTATAGAACTTCATGAACTTAAAGAGCCTAAGCAAGAAGAGATTAGACTATGAGGTAACTCAAGGCAGCATCTTCTCACATGCTGTTTTTCTCTGTGCTTTGGGACCCTTCTTCTGGGTGAGAGATTTTTGATCACTTGAAAAACACCAGACCTTGAGCCATGCTACAACACTGTGGGGAGACGTTGCAGGATAGCACTATAGCATAGAGCATTCCACAAAATTTGCATGAAACTAAGAGGGAACGTACAGCATACAAAGAACCAAAGTTCCTTTCTTTTTCTGTAGTGAGTACGAGTTCAGGGGGGATACTAATGACATCCATATTGAGTCTCAAGCAAAGATTACAGCAGATTTCAGGGTTATGTTGCTGAACATGTGATTTCAAGGGATGTTACTGCCATTGCTATTTTTTTGTAACTTTGTTTTCTTTCAGCGAAACAGCAGTATCATACCAAATGGAAACATATCTTCAGAAAATCCAGTAGAAGATTTTACTTTGAAGGAAAAAGGTAAAAAGACTCTTAGACCAGTTTCATTAACTGCATTTTACCAGCTACATTGTCAGTAAAGCATCACTGAAAAATGTTGTGATATGCAACAGTGAAGCTGGTATTAAAAAGGGACTTGTAGTCATAATTCAGAACTCAGAGTGGGGATCTGCTCCATGCTTAAATGCAGTGTCTTGGTGATTTAGAAGTTGTTTTTCTAAGCAGCTGAATGACAAACCAAATTTTAATTGGTCTTTTTACTCACATTTTTAAAATATCACATATAAATTTTGAAAACAAAATCATGCAGTGGCTACAATGTATATGAACTTTCAGCTTCCTTTTGGATAAGATGCACAGAGCAACTTTCGCTAACGTTTTTCTTTTTCATTACAGCAGGATATGTCTGCTCAGGACACCATGTCATGTAAAATGCAGTAGTTGAGATGACATTCTGATCTAAGTTAAGGTCCATTTGTTTAGAAGGGTCTGAATCAGAGTTGACTCCAAGCAAGCATGTTAGTACTCAAGGAGAGTGTAGCTTTGAAAGTCAGAGGCCAGTTTCAGCACTAATTCACCCTTTATGTACAAATCTAACACACAGGTCAGCCTTGAAAGTGTAATCTGAAGGTGACTGGCCTAGGGAGCATCCCTAGCAAAAGTATGGTTGCATGTAAAGCCCAAATTCTTTCATCTCATGTTTTAGCCTTCTTTTGGCATTGATGTCAGTCATAGCAAGACGTGATGGACACTAATATGTTTATTATGTAATTATAAAATATGCGTCACAAAAACTGAAATGGTGGTTTAAAAGTCACTGTACTAACTCTTATTTGTGTTCTTTCCTCTGTTTATGCATGCAACCCCTTGATCTCAAGGAGAATTGGAGTAGAGAGGGATGCATCTTTTCCCAATAGCTCCAAGCAAAGATATTTCTCTTTATCTATGTTCTTTGAATCATTTTCTGAGCATTATTCTTCTTTGACTGACAGGGGCAGTGTAATATTCTAGAACCTTTTTTGCATGGGAAGAGCTTTCCAAATACTTATAAGTAGGTCATTCAATGCTATCTTGTTAAAGAACACTGTATAGATGTCATCCTCTACTTAAAAAAAAAAGCTTCATTGGAAGACAGTCTTAACAAGTGGTTTAGCAACTGTTATAAAACTGATTCTACTGCAGTAGAAGTAGCAATGACCTCACCGGGTTTGAAATCAGTCAGGATACGAATGCTGACCTCTGCCAAATGATGAAAATGCATGGCTGGTCATTGTAACAGCACAATATTTATCAACACATGAGCATTTAAGACACAAAACACAGCAGCAGCAATGATGCCATGTCATAGGTTGGTTTGTTTCAGTCCCAGGAAAGCAGACAATTCTGTTGGCCAAAAGCTTAGCCAGAGTGTGAAATTTCTCTCTATCATAGCACCAGATAATAATGCAAGCCAGAAAGTTGTATTGAGTTTCTTCATGTAACTGGTATCTAAGCTGCAAATTCTACATACGTTCACATTCACATTTCAGTGTTAGAATTGTTGATTAAATTTTGCCCTTATCTAGATCCTTGTTAAAGATGTATCTGTGATAACTATGCCAGCATCAAAACAGCATGAAACAGCATTTTCTATCAGAACCGATACAAATCGCTAATCAAATTGGACTTTTTTTTTTTTTTTTTTTTCCAGATTTGGAGTTTTCTGAATCAGAAGAAAATAATGATTATGAAACTTTGCATTTAGGCAAAGGAGTTGATTTCCTGGCTAATGTGACGAAGCAAAATTTCACAGATACTCCTACTGGTAAAAATATTAATTACCTATAGAGTTTTTTTTTTTCTCAAATGTTAAAAAAAATACTAGAAATGCTGCTGATTTAGCCTATACTTTTTGTTTTGGTTTGCATTTTTTCCCATCTTTTGGGTTTTTTTTTAAATGGGTTTGATTTGAATTATCTGCAGTCATTTTATATTGTGCTTTATTTTGCTTAAAATTTGCTGACTGATTTTTTCTTTTATTGCTTTTATTTTTTTGTCTCCAGATATCCCAAACATAACTGCATATTGGATATAATATCCAGTTTTTCTCTTTAATAGGAATGCAAAATTACTAGCAATAACCAAGGTAGAAAGAGCAACCTACATGTGTGTAATGGTCTGTGTATTGGCCTAGTCACACCTATATCAGTGTGTATCAGCCTATTTTTCTCCCACTATAGCCATTCTCCTTTTACAAAGCATCTTGCTATACTACCAATAAACTATTTTGATTACTTTTATTTGTCACTTGTGAACTTTTTTTAGGAATTGATAACCCAGTATTTTCAGCTGATGATGAACAAAGCATCTACATGAAGTTCTCACCATGGTTATGTAGTGAAGATACTGTGGTACCATCACAAAGGGCCCGAGTGCAGATCCCCTATTCTCCAAACAATTTCAGACGGCTCACTCCATTCCGGCTCAGCAATAAATCAATAGATTCCTTCCTGCTAGCAGATGGCCCAGAAGACCGACCCAGATCTTTTCTCCCAGAATCAACACATATGTAATATTTTAAAAGATATTATCAACCTCATTTTTAAATCAGCCTTCCTATCAACCCTGACTACTGACAAGTAAACTTGCTTTTCTGATTTTTCTTCTCCTGGAGCTTCTCTTTCCTTTCTGATTTCTTCATACAACTAAACAACTTCTGTTTTCCTTCAGCATGAATAACAAAACATCTTTCTATTTTCCTTCTGCAGAAGAGCTGTCCATCTGTTTGGGGTCCAATGCCTTGTTATTTTTACAGCAGATAAAGATCCCGCTCTTTGTTTTGTCTTGAATACTTTAAATGCCAAGAAAATAGTATTCCAAATACTGGAATATTGTGCACCCATTTTCAAGAGGCTCCAGGTTTATTTGTTGGTCAGTTCTAGATGATAAGATTTGTACCTGAATTCCCTAACAGGAATCAGCTAATTCTGATTCAACCCCCCTAAACAGTGATGATTGGTCTTTTTGAGTAATGTCACTACTGTCTGCAGATGTAAGCAAAGTAGTGTGAAGCCCCAGAAAGACAATCCAATTGCTGATGGCAAAGGATATGGTTTCCCCATAAGAGGTCAGATGAGTCATTTAATCCATTGGACTTTATTGCATTTGGATGTACAATAGGAGGAGCAGGGCTAGACCAGCAACGAGCTAGGCTACGTCTCTTATTCTCAGCATGATTAGAATATTGCTAAGAAGCCTTGAGTCAGTGCTAAACATTTGTCCAGGTTATTTATCCAGTGCCCAGGAAGGAAAAATGGTCCCACTACTACAATACAAGTACTCAATGACATTGCTGATGTCATCATTAAATTACATAAGAAAGGGTTTAAAAATGAAGCATGTTTACTAGAATGCATCAGAGTTTCCTTGCACAGGCAGAGATAATTACACAACAGCCAGACTGTGGAGAAGCAGAATTCCAGTTTTGGTTAGAGATTTATCCTTAAGCTGTAAGTTTATCTTAATCCACAGCTTATTTTGAAACCAGAAAAATTCTTAGCTTTCTGATGCAGTAAACAACTCGTTGCTTCTAATATGATAGAGGCTTAAAATTAAATTGACTCTGGATTTAAATGAATGTCCTAGTTGCGCTTTAATTCTCACTTTGTGGAAATTTTCCACACCATAAAAAGCAGCCTTCACTTCTATAATCAACATAGTCAGTGCTGTAAATGAGGTGGGTCAGGTCACAATTCAGACATCATAATTGAATAGAACATAAGGCACTGCAGGGATTATGCTATTAAATGCAATAGTCAGTTTCATCATGAATTCACTTTTGTGGAATCCATGATCACAAATGTATGACCTAGTGTCCTCTGTGCATTAACAAATAAAGGAATATGGTAAATTGAAAGTACTTCTGTAGATAGTTGATGAAACTTTGTTCAGACAAAAACCTCAGGATAACAGTGAACGCTGGTAATTTTGCTTTTAGAAGAACTTCATAACCTTTTGAAAAGAAATAGAAAAGGAGGTTCCATTTTTCTTCTGTTCTGGCTTCTGTCTCTGCAGGAGATGTGCTAGTTCAAGTGTAATTGCAGGAAGCACATCACTTTTTTTACTGGAGTGGCCTATAGGTCTGTGGTTGGTTCTCAGTTCCTTATTAATGCATCTTTGATTATGTTTTAAATGATGTTTTAAAAGGAACACCGGATTAATTAAAGAACTGTGAATTAAATTCCAATATCCTGATTAAAAACATGAACAATGCGCAGCACTCCAAAAGGAAAACTTCTTGTTACTTATCCACATAGAAATTCTCTTCACTGTTTTTTCCCCACTGAGAACATTGTCATAAAATATTGCATATGACTTGCTGAACATTTTCTTGCTAACCTTTGTTATTTTCCTCCATTCTATTGCCTTACTTATAATTGACTTTATTATTAGGACCTGGTATGTATAAGTTCTTCTTTGGATATCTTTGATACATCAAAATCACTGGGTTTTGACTGCTGTGTTTCTTAAGAAGTGTTTTGGGAAGTTAGATTTCCCAAGCTAAATAAACTTAGACCTTGATTACTCTCTGAAACAGTCCTGTGAATTATCTCCTTAACAAAATTCTCCTAAAAGGAGAATGCTACTGAAATTTCAATTAAAAGGTTTTGAAAAACAATGTAAACTGGAAGACAAGGGTGGAAATGTGAAGTTTCTCTACATAGTCTAAAGTAGAATGAAAACTGATCATATGCTTCGATCAATAAGAAACTGACTGCCTGGTGATACCCTCTGCTACTTGGTTAAAAGAGCACAATTTCTTTCAAAAGCTTCTCAAAGATTTCCTTGCTGAGCATCAGGACTAAATGTTTCAAGATAAAGATACACCTTAATGATGAAATGATGGCTCCATCTCCTAAATATCTGAAATAGGCAGTTCATCACAAACACTGAACTAAGTTTTGCCTGATACTCTGCAAGGATCAGAAGTTTAATAAACTCACTTCAGGTTGTCCAAGATAGAAATTGGGACAAGGGACAGTTCCCCAGAGAAAAAGCTATCTTAAAACATTCTCATAAGACTTTCATAAAAATAGCCAAAAGCAAAGCCCAATAACCAGCATACTAGTATGGAAAGTATGTATTACAAATGTTTCTATTTAATTGTGCTCTCTAGGTGATATGGACCATGATGTTGAAATGACAGAATACTGCTCTTCAGATGACCAACTAAACCAAAACCAAAGTGTTTCAGTGACTCCCATCCACTTCTTCCCATCTTGTCTTCAAATGCCTTGGACACAAAACTATTCTTCATTGGAAAACAGAGGGAAGATATCTCTTTCTACTGTCTCTGAGTATATATCTTCTTGTGACCCAAATGTACCTGAACTCTTCTGGGAAGCAGGTACAGATACAAATAACAAAGAAACAGTTAACTCAGGTTATTATTCTGAAGTTAGCTACAAGTCAGAGAATTCACAAGAACCGAATTCTCTACTTATGTTTGAAGGGCTGGAAGACTCTTATATGAAGGAGCCCCAAGAGAAGAAAATGTTGCTTGATGTTCAAGGAAATTACAGATCTGCAGCAGCCAGACGTGTACAAAGCCGACGTTCTTTTCACAAGCCAAAACCTCTGCAACACCCTAAGCTTCAGAAGCTAGCATCTCTTCCAGCATCTTGCCATGTCCCTCCACATTCTTTGGAACAAGAGGAAACACAGTTGTGAGCCAGGACTTGAAAGGAGAAGATGAGAGAGAATAACTTGAACAAAGGTCTTATGTAAAAATAGAGAGCAATCTATTGGTACATGGGATCTGCTCTAGAATGGTTTCAGATGGAAAGGGAGTGGGGTCCCATGATGTCAGAAACACTAGAGCTTTTCTGCTGCACTTACATTTTTAAGTTCTCATTCATAATTAAAGGGTGCATAGTGAAGGGGAAATATGCCTCCTTGTTATTTTTTCATGTAGACTGTTACAAAAAATCAATATTATTTTTGGAGGGCTCAACTAAGAATCTTTTCAAATTGTAAATCCTTGTTGGTTTTTTACATGGAAATGTTTTATTATGCCATTATGCCATAAATACATTTAAAGAAATAGGCTATATTTTCTGCTTCAGTTATGGAATTCAATATTTATGATGTATGAAATTATTGTAGGAGAAGCCAATGGTTAGCCTCTTGCCTGCTAAGTCTACTCTGATTGAAATGAATCAGTGCCTTTTATAAGTGCAAGCTAAAGAAAAATATTTTACTGCTCTTGAATATTTGTGTCACTGAGTAATTGTGGGATATTGACTCTAGTGGAAAACTTTCAAAGGAGAGGAAAGTCCTGGCATCTTGAAATTTAATCAAGGACTCCAGGAAGGCCATTTCCGTCCTTCACCTTCATTTCTTCTACTCAGTAGCACTGGAATGAAAGAACATCCAGAATTAGCTCAGAAATTTAGTTGTGTGATCACAAGCAACTCATATTCTTATTTAAGCTGCTCTATTTTAAATACCCTCAGACAGAAGTGTAAATATTTGTCATTTTTACTGCTGCTTTGGAAGACACCTTCCAAATACTCTGTTAGATTATCTTGTTAATTTATGTATCACTTTGAATAGCTTATCAGGATAATGGTCTCTCAGATGTTATCCTGTGGTTTGCCACATGGTTTAAGTGCCACAGTGGCTCGGGATGTTGATGGTTTAAAGTCTAGTACAGAGGTAGTTTGGGTACTGTGTATGTATATACCAGTTTGTGTTAGGAACTTCCTTTATTTTTCTGTCCCCAGTTTTCTGTTAAATGATAGTAGTTAAGATTGCACTAGATGCCTGTTGCATATGAATCTGATCTACATCACCTCGAAGACGGCTGAAGACATTAGTGAAAGCCAACTCAGATGAAGACTAAAAGAAAAAAGAAAACTCTGAGATTTCTCATGGATGTATATAATGCTACATGCCAGTGTACAGTCCTCTGGCCTATCTGTGTTTTGCCTTGGGTGATTCCAGTCCTGAAATTTTGGCTTGAAATCTTCAGTGGTATAAGTTGCAAAGGTTCTGTGACATCAATAGAAGATGAGTGCTTAGCCGCTTCTGTGATCCTAATGTGCACCTTATTTCTATTTGATTTCAGCGTAAACCATTTGTAAATGAGCTAAGTCACCCTCAGGGAGATATGTGAATTGCCTAAGACTGGATCCAATGGAGGCTTTATTTGGTAAATTTTACTTTATCTATAGGAATTAGTGGTTGTTTCACTCTACCTACCCAGACTTTGAATGGGGTCTAGGTGATTCTGTGTCAGATGTCAAATTTGAGATTTACAGAGACACCTAAAAGAGTGGACCAATGTATAAAAATTCATGTCCACATCTCTTTCCTATCTTTGTCCTCTTTGCTAAAACTGCCTGTTAGGCTAGTGCAAATTGCAGAGATGTGATGGCAAATGTCATATACAAACCTAGATAGATACATAACATATGCCTGTAGAGACTAGATTCAGAGAACTGGTTCTTTTGATATCAACCCACTAGCAACTGCCTGTTTGCAGTCATCTTGAGCACTGATTCAAACCAGTGTCCCTACTTGGACAGAGCTAGTCTTGTTAATGAGAGCGTGAGACATAAGGCTGTCACCAGTAGGGATGCTAATTTTATAATTCAATAATGTAAATATAATCTTCTGTGAACTGAGTACATATGAACATACTATTTTGGTGAAGTAGAGTATATTAATGCTGTTCCAGCAGTATATATATTAATGCTGTTCCAATATTACAATTGGAACAAGTATTTTAGTCATTGGCATAGATATATAACAGCACCATGACTGATCCCAAATATTAGCACAGGTAAAGTGCAATGTGCCAAAATTGCCATAATGCTGAAGTACCAACACCAAAGCTGGCAAGATGCTTGTCAATTGTTGGCTTTGAAATAAAACTTTCATTTCTTATTGCTGTTGTACAGAGGTCATTGTTGTGTTGCAGTTGGAAGAACCACAATGTGGACTGTGTTTTCTGCATGCTTGTTAGAGTACTCCTAATCTATTTGTGAACAGGCTACCTCAAGAAAACATTTGTAAATCATCAGCGGATGGGAGTTTTCACCATATAAGTGTTGCACACACAAGAGTATGCAATTTTGAAAATCACAGGACATAAGATTTTAATGTATGGTTTTAACCTAAACAAGAGAGGATCAACAGACACTACAGTGTTTTACAAATACAGCAATCTCTGTGAAAAGTGAGCAGGATCCTGTATACTTTTGAAAGGGCTGTGGGCTGTACGATTTTTTGCAAAACAGAGAGGAACACTACACCATTTTTAACAACAGAAGAAATGGAAAGACACTATATACAAAGGGCTTTAGTCTCCATTTACTTTCAAAGGCCTTAGGCATTGTCTATATGTTGTGTCACCATAGCTGAACCCATGAAGGATAACTTGGACAATTATGATAGTGAAGAGACCTTTCCATGGAATAGCCTGCATAATTTCTGAAGCTTTTATACCTCTGGAAGATATTTTCTTGTGTAATTGCCTCTACAGCAAGGTTTTGTTTGGCATAGTTTCTCAATTTGAAGCGTGATGAAAAAAAAGCTTCAAGTCCCCTATATTCTATATTGAGAACATACTCTTAGCTAGAATATAGTGGATTATAATTCCTTATTTCTTCCTGAGGCAATTGCTCCCAATGTCTATGAGGGTATATACAAAAAGCAGGTTGTAAGAGTTCACCATCTGTCTCACTTTTTTTTCCCTTCATACTTTTTCTATGTACTTTTACATTTCAGTACATGTCCTGTGGGTGCAAGTATTTGGTTACTTCTTCAGCAGACTTTAATCAGTCAAGCATCACTAATTTCCATCACAGCAACAGAGATTTAGAGCTGCTGAGGATCTAGCTGTATGTATCAATTTCTTTTTTTGCTGTGTCAATTATATTGAAATGATCAGTTGGTAAATCAGTTCACCTCTGATGAGGCCAGTTCAGTTCTTACTTCCCTGGCTAAAAACTCTGTTTAATCTTTTTTTGGTGACATGCTCTGTCAAAGAAAGGCAAGTTGGGAATTCCCCAGTTGCTATTTATTGAACAAGTAACTATGGCCTACCTTGTTGTAAAAAGATGAAATGCAGAAATATTTGATATCTCTTCTATAAATTTTGCTCCGTGGATAAGGTTCTTTTTAACAATGTTTATTATGCTGCACTATGACCTAGCAATATTAAAAAAAAAAAAGTGTTGCCTGCATTCAGATGAATTATGTCTCTGACCTATGAAGCTAGTTATTGAAATATATGAAATTATGTTTTACAAATATATGGTCTAGCTGGAGATTTATGTAAAAAAGGTTGCAAAATAATCACGTGCCTTAAATTGTCACTCTTTGGAGTTCTGTTGTTTGGAGATTTTTTGTGTGTACTTTCCAAAAGGTGTCAACTTACTGTATATATTTTTAAACAAGTCAAGTTGTTCTGCTAATGTGTCGTTATAGAAATGTTTTAGTAGTATATCATAATGATAAGTTTGGCAATAAATTGTATCACTTTCGTGGAATCACACTGCTTTGGCAAGTGATTTAGAGAATAACTTCTTTAGTACCTTTAGAGAAGACTTTCCATATAAGACTTCTGAAAAGTTTGTATTTCTGCTCCCAAATCAAAGTTAAAAAAGACAATAGTGTGCTGCTGATAATTCATGTAATTTATAAAATGCAAATCATTAAAAGCAGCAGTAGAAGTTGTAGAAGATCTCCTGAGTCTCTCTCTGACAACTATGACACTTTTTGTATAGTTCTAGCCCCACTGCAGTCAATGACAGATTTCCTATTAACTTTATAAGCCAATATTTCCATCCTTAGAACAGAAAGGTCCATATTTTCTCAAGTTATATATAGAGATGTTGTCATTGTAACAACACTATAATTTAAGCTTTACATATATGACAATATACAGCATCTCATTATGATATTCTTTTGATGCAAAGATTCAAGCGATCTTTTTGGGTTTTGTTTTACTGTGCAATGTTTTTTTTTAAAATTTGGTAGTCATTAATGCCAGCCAGCTTGACTTCCTACACAGGAACCAAGGAAACTTAATCTCATCTGTCTTGTATTGGATGAATCAATTTTCCCTGAAAGCTCTGTGATCCCGGTGAAAATTACCATTTCTACTGTCATCCTGCTGTTAGGATGTTTCCATAGCTGACATTACTTTCTACAATAGATAGGAGGCATGGGGTGAAAAAATTACTTCTTCTAAATTTATTTATAGTATAATGGCATTAAATATTTAATGGAATTAAATAAACATTATTTTCTAAGTATAGGTTTGAAGAGATTTAAAAAGATAGCGCAGATGACCAAACCATATGCTAGCAAATAAGATGCTGCAATGGCAAAATTAGATAGAACTGTTTTTGTGGTATGCCCACGCAATAGCTAATTAGCTAATAGTTTATTAAATCAGTGGTGGTGGGAAGTGTCATCCCTTTTCACCTTAGTTGATACACAAAGCATACAGAAGCCATGAACAGCCACTTCTGTTGGAAAAATTAAACTCATAAATCGGCATTGAAAGCTATTGGTAAGCATTCTGATAGGTCAGATTTAATGGCTTCTTATTTTAATGAGCCAAGAGGTATATAACACTGAAACAGATCACAGGCTTTTGCAAAATGATGTACACAACACAACTGGCACACAGAAGATGAGAGAATTCAGTGCTGTCCATTGCTTAGAAACATAAACAAATACAAAGTTGTGGTCAGCACAGTAGACTCAAGCAATGTAGAGTGAACAGTCCAAGACGTTTTAGATAATACTCCACATGAACTCTAATCCCTGATAAAAAAAGTGAGATTATAACTAAATTTCAAATCCCAGCTGCGTTCTCATTTTTTAAAACAGTGTTGGTGGACTGAACACACTACAAAAAGTTTTTATATTCTTCCCTCTTCACATCTGCTTCAGGCTCTCCTCACATTCTGAAGGGCATCCCAAAGCTTTGTACCTCTGAGCTTTGTACCTCATTGATATGGGGGTAGAGAAAGGCTCAATGTTAGTTATTAGTGATTTCAGCAAAAACAAGCAGAAATATGGAGTGGCATATAAACACTGGCTTTTGGCATTGGATCTGACTCACTTCTCAACTGAACAGAAGAGAGTGGCTTTTGGAAGCTACAACATTTACACTAGGAGAAAAAAGCTTCGTGTTGGGGCACACAGCATCTGTTGCAAAGTTGCTGTTTTGCATAATTTTGTTTGATTATAATTTTATTTTGTTTGCTATTTTGTTTCATTGATAAATTGGAGTGTATTTTTTCATGGTAATTACATTTGTTTCAGCTTATATTTTTGAAGCATTGGAGCTCTATATTTAAAAGACTTATCATTATCTACTGGTATCAGTTCATATCAGCTTCTGCTATGATACAAGATAATGGCTATTGCAGTCATCGTATGTCATCATACCAATCATAGCCAATGTGAGAAGACAGTCTTCTACCACTGTTTGTGTGTGTCATGGTTTTAGCAGGTAAGACTGGAAACTCCACCTTCACCCCAGACATTGTGCTTTAAAGGAGGATGGATAAGTTTTTGTTTCAGAGCTTTTACAAATTGGTTTCATGTTCAAACCAAGAAATAAAGTAAAGCTCAGTCAACAATGGCCTTTTGCCTATCTAGAGTCAAAACTATGTATGCCTGGGGAGTTTTCAATATTATAACTCACTCTGAAATCCTAATCACACCTGAAGTTCAAGTTTTCTTACTAATATTACACCCACTATGCTCAACAGTTATGGAAAGGGAAGACTGGAAGAGAGCATGCTTTCAGTGAATTTCATTTGATATTGTTATGGATCTGAGTGGTATCAAATCTGCCTCACAAAAACACGTCCTTCTGATTGGTTGGCTAGGTGATGCACCACACAGAACCTGCACTTCCATCCATTACAGGTGAGTTGGTTGGCCTGCAATGCCTCTGTCAATAACAGTCTGGAACGCATAACCATCCAACGTTGCTCTTGTTAGAGCTGTTACATTCTGTTGTTTGCAAAAGCTGATCTTCTCATTTGTGTGCATTTACCATTTAACTACTTGTTGTTCTGAAATATTGATGCATTCATCTTGAATCCTGAAGGTGTCAATATTACATACAATATGTAATTCAAAGAAATCAAATTTGACCCTATCTGTGTAACTGGGCTGTGAACTGTGGGGCTATAGATGAGTGAACATTTGGCTGATACTGCATAAGAGAGAGAATCAGAGAATCATAGAAGAACTTAAGTTGGGAAGGGACTTCTGGAGGTCGTCTAATCCAATCTCGGAGGAGCTAACTGAGGGCTAACTAACTTAGAGCTAAACAACCAAAGTCAAATCAGGTTAGAATATGGAATGATAGGGGAATGGCAGGATTCACCTCTTTTCATGCACACACTTTCAGCTCTCAAGGCTACTTTCTCAGCTCACCAAAAGAAAACTACCTTCCTGGCAGAAGGCCACTATGGTATCTTCAAAAAAGCATTCCAAACACCTGTCTTCCCTGGTGTCTAGAGATTTATACAGGAGTCAAGAGTCCAGACTGCAGAGGGGCATGGCATAGTATGGTATGCTCAGGAAAGAGTGGCCTAGGATCACTTCACCAGCTAAATAAAGCCTTCTGCATAATCCTCAGAATGTGTGATACAGGGGTGTTTGTTTAGTATGCTGATGCATGTGGAACTAATTTTGAACACATGCCCTTTTCCCTATAAGCACTGACTTATCTTGCTGTATGAAAGACACTGCTCCCCTATTCCCCAGAGGCAGTAGCTACAAGCATGATCCTGATCATAGGATTAAAGATAGGTAGTCTTCGTTTTCTTTACTTTTAACCAGCACTGCAGGAAGCTGTGCTAGTAATGCTCATGGCCAAGACTCTGCAGGCGGTAGTGAATTCTGCTTTCCAGTGGTCTTCACCACATAAAAACATCTATCATTTAAACTTTGCATTTCCTCTGAAGCTTTCTTCATTCTTGAAGCATAAAAAGACCCCAGTAACATATGTACCCCTTTTTTTCTAGTAATCTTCCTTCGAGAGACAGCTGCACTAAAGCCTGCCATCTGAGGATTTTCACCTGATGCAATGTCTGTGTGTTGCACGCAGAGAAGTATGGGAATGGGTGTGTGTGAAGGGAAAAGGCTAGAAAACTGGATCACAAGATGGGGAATAGAGCCTGAAGTTATCTCATCCATACTGCCTGTTGGAGTATTCTGTGGAGCATATAGCCACTGAATCTCTCCTGAGAGCTGGATGCAGGACTTGGTTGTTCCTGTTGCAGAAGGCACCTTGGGAGTGACTTTAATAAGCAGGAGGTGTGGACAATCAAGGGAGCAACCCAAGCTAACAGTGTACAAAGTCAATGTCTGGTTTCTACACACCACCAAGAGTGTATAGTCCATTCACGTCTTCATTTGTAAAATGTAGTAACTTCTACTAAAAGACATATTTTTTTTTTCTATATAAAATGCAAATTTGGGAGGAATTTTAAGATCTCTCTTAAAAGTGGTGACTTTTTTACTTCACAGGCTGGGAACTGATGGAATGGTTTAAACCTGTCATAATCTTCAGAATGTCTCTCATGTCCACTCTCTGTAGTAAATATGCTGCAGGAACAACAACTGTAAGGAATAACAGTGTCTGGACACATAGTTGTGTGGGACTGATGCTGTTTCCAGTTGGCTTTCTGAGAGAAGGATATTGCACTCTTTGAATGATGCTAAGCAGAGAAGGACAATACACCTCCTTCTGCCTGAACATAAGGAGAATGGAGATACACTTTCTACATTTAAAAAAAAAATATTAGGGAAATATTTTAGAAATGTGAGGCAATTGAGATCTATGATCATGATCAGCTGTCAGGCACTTGATTATTTCGTGTGGATTCTGGTAGCATTTTGGCCATTTAAAAGTAATAATATTCTAACAATGGTGGTCTCAAAATGTTAGGATGGGGTACAGGCATCTCGTATTCATTTTTACGGTTACCATGAAGCTGACAGAGAATGTGTATATATGTGTGAATGTGTGAATAGACACATTGCTTGTGTTTGTATGTTATTAACAATACAGGAAGATGACCAGCTAAAGTTAAAACCAAACTACAGTTAAAGTGGTAATCCAGAAAAACTGAATTGCATATGAGGGAGTTGCTTAACCTAATACAATGAGAACATATTTTTTAGGCAAAAGCTAATGACTCTCTGAAAGATTTTTGTTTGTTTGTTTATATCATTCTCCAGTGATTGGGCAGTGCGAGGAGTTCATATTCCTCTGAGGAAAAAAGGAACCGAAGAAGTGTTTCTTTGTGGTAAACTCAATTTGAGTGTAATTTATTCTAGCTGATCAAATAACTCCAGTCACTCTGTTGAAGGTGGGTGACTCCACTCACTTCAACAAGAAACAATTATAACAATGTCCCTCTTTCTTCTATTCCAGTGTGTCAGGAAAATGGCTTAATTAATTATTGCTTGAGCAAACAAGTTATCCAGTGGAGGAGAATTAAAAAAGATTAAATTTTTGCTTGGTCCTGTCAGTGACAGTAGTAGCTGTTAATACTAATGGGAGTAAATTCTATAACCAAACTTTTGCTTACACAAAACATATCATACTGTAGTTACAAGTCTTCCCATACCAGGCTAGCTGGCAGTCCTGTGTTGTGAAACAGTTTATTCTGAAAGCTTATACTGCCAATGCCAACTAGAAGCTAGAATGGGAACCAGGCTTTCATTGTTCTCCTGAAAAGGGCAGATATGATGTCCCTTCAGAATTAAATTTTCTTTATTACTTCTACTCACTGTGATTAGCTCAAGCAACAAAATGACAAATTGATTCTCATGTGCCATAGCAGTTCACTCTGAGCTCATGTTTTCTTGCTCGCTGTCTCCAAAAAAGTGACTAAATTTTCAAATTACAGCTTTAGATCCCAATCTTAGAATATAAGCCATCCTTGCACCTGCGAGCTTCACTGAGTCAAGTGTGGGTTTTGGGATGAACCAATCAAAGGAGTGGCTACAATGAATCAGTTCTATGAGTGGGATATTCAGCTTCATTTCAGTGAGAAATTTTCTTTCCTGGATATTTTTTTCACCTAGCAATTCTTACTTCAAAGTTTGGTCAACCTAGACTTAGTGCATACTGAGCAAAACCAAAGAGATTTGCAATATTTCTGAAGTTTACAACAGAAAACCAAGAATTCCTTAGCAAAGGTGAAGCTTCAGAAAAGGTGGTGTTGGTCTGCATCCCAAATATTTAACCTAAGATTTATTAACACCTTCAGGGTTTCCTGTAGATCCAAAGTCCATAAAGGCATAGACTTTGATTAGAGTTAAAACACTGGAGGATAAAATATTTACTATCATAATCACATTCCAGGAGCTTTCTTTGCTACATGGATCCTGGTAGATCACCCTGCCTCACAGGTGATAATAAGCACATTAATACTAACTCTACTGTGTTAGCGCTAATGTTCAGCCTACTAGCACATTAATGCTTGCTCTCCTGCGTTTATTGGCCGCTTGTTCTCTATCTTTCTACCCTCTGCAGTAACAAGCAGAATAATCAGCTCTTATTTTCCCCACTGTAAAAGCCCTTTACTCAGTCACTTTGGTTTGGGCAAGTTTTATGTTATATACAGAGATTCTTTGAGCTGTATATACACAAAGTAAGAGTAACTGGCAAATACCTATCGGGTAAAACAGCTGTGCTGTACAAAGCTAATGGAATCATAGTCCTTGAAGAGGAAGACGTATGGGAGACTTGTGCTCCTCTGAGCAGGACCTAGACTGGTAGGCATTGACCCTGGAGACCGAGATGGAGACAGCTGGTACATTGCCAAACACCTAGATCCACACCTATCAAAAAGCCCAAAAGGTATGCCCCTGTATGCTGGAACATACAATGAAACAGGCCTGACAACTCCAGTGGCCCTGACAGCCAAACCCTCAGAATGGGAACCTTGAACTGCAGCACTGTTGGGCAGGGGAAGTAAGACTCCGAAACCCCAGGAGAAATGGTTATAAAGTTATTGTAAAAGCATCTACAACTCTGCTGGACTGAGGAATCATGTCAGTATCAATAGATGACCCACCATCAATGTATCCAGAGGGAATTAAATGCATTGCTGATGGAGAAGAATGAAAGCCCAAAGAAAGCCTGAGAAGAAAGGAAGCCCAAAGAGGAACATGCTCATATATGACATAGGCAAGTACTGCAACTGCAAATTAAAAGATGAACATGCACATAAATTGAAGTTGAAAGCATATTCTGAAATAAGGTGGACAGCAAATCCATGTTCACCTATAGCAACTTTTGTTCTTGTTTTAAAAGAAAAATATCCCAGTTGCAATGAACCATTTATTTTTGTTATTACTTAATCATTTCACTTATATGCTGGTTCAGTATATTCCTCTTTAGATTTTCTGAGTATCACAGATGTGAAATACCAATTAGCTTGAAAGCAGATTTCTAATGCTAGCAAAAGGAAAGGTGTTTTCCTTGATATAGGTGATAAAATCTTTCTTAATTAATGAGAAAGGATAAACTAGCACAGTACAAGTTTCTAAACCTTTCCTGGAGTAGCTTTCTAATTCTATATCAGGGGTTTGTACTTTTTCTGAAATGACTGTCTTGCTATAAAAAAATCTGACTTAAATTTCAGTTGGGTTTAGAATTTAGGAAAGAGTTCTATTGAGTCATAAACTCATAACTGCAAACATAGTATGTATCCTTGATTTAAAGTGGATTTTCTCTCACATTTCAAGTTTAAAAACAAAAAATGCTTTAAGAACTCCTTTCATTAACTCGTATTCTTTTGAGTAAGACATTATAAAGGTGAGTTGTACCTCATGTTTAATGAAGAACATTACACCCTAAAAGAGCAGAATATCATCAATAATGTTAAGCCATTTAACTTCTGATTCAATTATTTAGAAAGGTAGCTATCATTACTGTTTTCCTGTAATCTTAGTCCTTACATACTTCTGCTGATGCAAAGAAGTTAATCTACTTCATGAAAAAACTGAATTCCAGTTTTTGTCAAATGAAAGCATATGATGTTTCTTACTGTTTGTTTGTTTGTTTGTTTATTACTGTCATGTGTTATCTGTTTTGTATCACAGTAATTCTAGTTCCCTGCATCTGCAAGTCACTTATCACATTAAACTGTGAAGCTGTAAGGAAAGGAAGAAGTCAGTCAATCCTATAGTATACCAAATAGCATCACAGAAGCAAAGATCAGACCAGACTTAGAAATGGTTTCATCAGTTTAAGCAAAGTTTTAGAAAAGCAAAATGATAAATACAAAATCCTACTGGCTGTAGGAGGCATTTATAGTTTATTTTACAGGGTGATCCTCCAAGCATTAACAAGGGAAGAAGCTTTTCAGACCTATTGCTGAATTCACCAGCATGCTTTCAGGAAGAATGCATGTGCATGCATAAAAGGAATCCTGAAAGGCAGTATAGCTGTATTCATGACTGAAAACAGAGATGTAGAAAAGTCTGAAACAGAAAGATCAGCTTAGTACTGCTAAGATGTAAGTAGCTATGAGTGAGGACAAAAATACGTAGGCTAAGTATGGGCATGAGAATGTTCAAGATAGAAACAATGAAGACCGAAATGGGTAAAGCTGACCTCAAAGGAAAATAATGTAGATATGTGCAAAAGACACTGATATCACCTGTCTAATAACTAAAGCTTAATTCCTACCCACACATACATATTTCCAAAGGTTAACCCTATAATGCACAATTTTAGCTGATGTGTTAATACTAAGATTTCCATCAATGTAAAAGTAGTAGAAATACCAATTAGTGTAGTTACAAGTAATTGTGGATTGACAACTCAGGCTGTGAGAAAAAATTTCACAAGAGCTGTAACAAAGAACTAAAAGTGATGCTATCAAGTATGTGCAGTGAGGTACATGGATTGTATCAAGAAATGATGTGATTACAAAACTTGCTATTGTTCTATACTCACTGTTTCAGAACATCACTATAGATCTGATAGCTTCTAACTGGAGGTTAAAATAGAAAAGTTTATCTGTTCATTATAATGAGAAGATAGAACTGTGTAAAATGAATTACACAAGGAAAATATGTATGTTTTTAAGTCTCAGCTTTCCTTTCCATGGTATGAAGTTGTGAGAACAGGTATTTTTGCATGTTTCTTTAATAAATTCAAATTTTAGTAGAGCATCAAATCTGACATAGAGATTCTTCTACTGTTCTGCATTTTTAGGCTTAAATTAGTCCATCCCTGGTGAAAATGATGGCCAGGACTAAATGCAGTTCTACTGCAAAGGCAATGAAAACTTAAACCAAAAGAGATGAATCAATTTGCTCTGTGTTTGCAACCAACGTCTGATCTCTTCAAAGTGATATTCTGATCAATCTACATTCCTACATGCCTTTAAAATCACTGATTCCAATTTTTAAGTAAGAAAAGGCTAGCTTTAGAGTTCTGCTTTTGGCAAAGTAGCTTGTGGATTTTATGCAATTCACCATAAGATTTCTGCTATTTTGCTGAATTAACGTTTCAGTTAGGAGTTGCCAAATCCAGTAGCCCAGTAGAGGCAAGGCTGCAGTAGGTCCTTGTCCCCAGGTTGAGCCAGTAGTGAGGCTGCACATGCACTTCTGATAGAAGCATGCATGCACATGCAGGCACACACACAGAAATACAATACACATACACACAAACACATGGCCAGCCACACAGATCAATGCATACAGAAAAAGCAGCACTCACATAAACACAGACTACCAACAGCCTCATTCTGTTCCCCTCTATGGCTGATCAGGATGAAGGTCTGTTAATAGAGAATATATACCCATATACAACGTGGATCCCTCCGGCAACTGGCTTTAGGTGGTCTGTCCAGGCTCTTGACCTCAGCCTCCCCATCTGCTGGCACCTGGACAAATGAGCCCCTGAGGCCTGCAACCCTGCCCCACCTGCTGATACTCAGACCCTCACTCACAGATACACATGCACACACCCCCAGCCCCTCTCCCAACACACATACAGAAGCACACAAGGGACTCTCCAGTAACTGTCCATAGACACAGTCTATTCAATAACCGGCCTTGGATCCCCTGGTCTTCCACATAATTTGCACACTCACATGCACAGTGGCACCCACACACATACTATGGCTTCCCAAGTAACTGGCCTTCAACACTCAGGCTACCAAGAAGCCAGCCCTGAACCATTGATCTCCCCAGCTGGCTGACAACTGGGCATATAGACCCCTGAAGCCTGCAGCCACATTCCAGTTGCTGGTACTCAGACCCTCCTGCACGCACTAACACATGCGCACACACACACATGCTATGGATCCCTCCCGTAACTGGGCTTAGACAGTCTACCCACTGGCTAGCCCTTGGATCCTGCTGTCCCCTGTTCCTCATGCATAGACACCCACATGCAAATGTGTCTCATAGTCAACCCCTAGACTTTATGATCTCTTCAGTAGTTGGACTGGACCACCTCATCCCTTCTGTAGGTAACTCCTCCATTTGCCTCATGCACTGAGACACACACATGCAAACAAGCCGCTCACACCAACCCCAGACCCTATGGTCCCTCCAGTAGCCAACTCACACACCCTCTGGTCTCTCCAGTATACAGCCCAGACTTATGTTGCTTTGATTACTGACTTCTAAACCACTTATCCTACTTGCCAGCTAGTCTGGCTTGATATTTGCCAGTGTCACATACTGTACCCACACCATATGCACCCACTCTGGTCCTCTCTGTTGCTGGCACACAGGCCTCTGTGAGCTGTGATCTGACGCCAGTTGCTGGCACTTTGACCTCCATATACACACTTCAATATAAAATAGAGAGCCCTCCACCCAGGAAAATAGAAATGGATTTTAATAAGAACACAGGAGAGACTGCAGTGATCAGGTTCAGGGTAGGGCGAAATGAGCATACTGACCAGTAATCTGTTAACACACAACCAGTCCATTAAATACCCTTATCTTTCTATCTTCTTACACTTGTTCGACTTCAAAACATCTTGATCTCCCCCTTTCCCTGTCTTTGGTTTCTCTTCAAAACTTCTTATAAAATGTCTTGCAGAATCTCAAGATGCTCATGCCCATCATCCCATAGGCAGTAACTTTCCCTGGTCTGTAAGGTGATCAGAAGCCTATCCAGTTGACTCATCTTGATGGCTTTCACCACACAGACAATGGAGCTGATCGTCCTCCTGTGACAGCGCTGGAAGGAGCCAGATCAGAGTGCTCCATTTTCTCTACTTAGGTTATAGGGGTTTCCTGACTATCATTGTCCCTCTGTGCTCCTTCGTGTGTGTGAAGATGAACTTCTTACTTCACAATCTAACAGTTTCATGGTAGATTGCAGAAAAAATTCTTCTAAAATTACAAAGATTTTCTACTTTTACTTATGAAGGGCTAAGTAAATATAATAAAATTATATATTTATTCTGATATTACAGACATCATATACTGCACATGCTTGAGCAGTCACATAGCCCACCACTGGCAACATAACAGCTGATCAATGGGAATGTGGGTGGAAATAGTGTAGGTGAATGGGACACTCAATCTGAAAGGCTGTTTGCCCAAACTGATAGGGCTAAAGACAAAGATAACCAGCAACCAGACTGAACAGTAACCAGAGAATTATCAAGAGATTTTTGGACCAAAGAAGCGGTCATCTCATAAAAACGTATAAAAGAAGCATGAAGGTTTGTAATAATGGGGATAGATCTTGGAGTAGAAAGGATCTGTCAGTTTAAACCCCGTTTTAACAGTGCCAGAAACTGTTTGCACTGTTGTAACTAGTCTGAAGGAAAAAGGGAAGGTAAAAGAGCGAGAGAAAGTATCCCCCCTCCCCATCGGTTGGGTGCAATTATTAATCAATTCCAAGAGATGTTGTCCCAGGTATGGGCATGACAGCAATGCCACATACAAATACTAGCTTAACCTCATGACCATTAATGTCATCATATCATAATTTGATATTACACAGTACAGCAAAATGAGAATCTGGACCCCTCTCCCAGAGCTGATAAACAGCACCACAGGGAATACATACAGCAAGTAAGGGTCTACACAACACAACCATATTGTATTGGGTTTGCATGGCAAGGTTTTGGTAGCGGGGGGGGCTGCAGGGGTGGCTTCCCCAAGAAGCTGCTAGAAGCTTCCCCTATGTCCAATAGAGCCAATACCAGCCGGCTCTAAGACGGTCCCACCACTGGCCAAGGCCAAGCCAGTCAGCGACAGTGGTAGTGCCTCTGTGATAACATATTTAAGAAGGAAAAAGAAAAAGGAGCAGCAGCTTTTGCAACCAGAGAGAGGAGTGAAAAGATGTGAGAAACTTTGCAGACACCGAGGTCGGTGAAGAGGGAGGGGGAGGAGGTGCTCCAGGCGCTGGAACAGAGATTCCCCTGCAGCCCATGGTGAAGACCATGGTGAAGCAGGCTGTCCCCCTGCAGCCCATGGAGGAAGGATGATGGGGAGCAGAGATTCCACCTGCAGCCCATGGAGGACCCCACGCCGGAGCAGGTGGAGACACCTGAAGGAGGCTGTGAGCCCGTGGGAAGCCCACACTGGAGCAAGTTCCTGGCAGGACCTGTGGACCCATGGAGAGAGGAGCCCACGTCAGAGCAGGTTTGCTGGCAGGACTTGTGACCCCATGGGGGACCCACACTGGAGCAGTTCATGAAGAACTGTAGCCCGTGGGAAGGACTTGCATTGGAGAAGTTCATGGGGGACTGTCTCCTGTGAGAGGGACTCCACACTGGAGCAGGAGAAGAGTGTGAGGAGTCCTCCCCTGAGGAGGAAGGAGCGGCAGAGACAGCATGTGATGAACTGACCACAACCCCCATTCCCTGTCCCCCTGTGCTGCTGGAGGGGAGGAGGTAGAGAAATTGGGAGTAAAGTTGAGCCCAGGAAGAAAGGAGGGAGGCGTGGAGGTGTTTTAAGATGTGGTTTTATTTCTCATTACTCTACTGTTTTGCTCAGTAATAAATTAGATGAATTTTTTTTTCTATGTTGAGAACCCACGAGCCTTTCATTATATTTTCTCTCCCCTGTCCAGCTGAGGAGGGGGAGTGATAGAGTGGTTTTGGTGGGCACCTGGCCTCTAGACAGGGTCAACCCACCACACATATGAACCAAAAAAACACCATTGTGACCAGCGACTGTTAACCTAATATAATAAAAGCGTATAACAACTTTTGTTTTAACATGCTCTGGTCAGATCTGTTGTTATCTCAACCCTCTGTGCCCCATGTTGCGTGTCACGGTTCAGCTCCAGCCGGTGGCTGAGCACCATGCTCAGCTCACCCCTCCCCCAGTGGGATGGGGAGGAGAATGGGAAGAAAAAGGTAAAACTTGTGGGTTGGGATAAGGACCATTTACCAGGACTGCAAAGGGAGAGGGAAATAACAACAGTAGTACTTATAATATACAAAGCAGTTTATACACAATGCAATCTGCTCACTGACCAGACACTCAGCCTGTCCAGAAGCAGCCACTCCTCCCTGGCCAGCCTCCTTTATATGCTGAGCATGACTTCATAAGGTATGGAATAGCCCTTTGGCTAGTTTGGGTCAGCTGTCCTGGCTGTGTCCCCTCCCAGTTTCTTGTGAAAATTAACTCTACCACAGTCAAAAACCAGGACAGCTTGAAAAAACTAGACATGACTCAAAGGTCATTTTGAGTCTTTCAGACAGGGTTAGAAGATACCACACTAAAGCCTAGGAAATCCCTAAAAAACTGCTGATGTAACACTGGTCTGTAGATGTGTAAGGGTTACCCTGCTTGGCATTGACACTGTCCCGCATGACATCCTTGTCTCTAAATTGGAGAGACATGGATTCAATGGATGGACCACTTGGTGGATAAGGAATTGGCTGGATGATCGCACTCAAAGAGCTGTGGTCAATGGCTCAATGTCCAAGTGGAGAACGGTGACGAGTGGTGGTCCTCAGGGGTCGGTACTGGGACCAGCACTGTTCAACATCTTTGTCGGCGACATGGACAGTGGGATCGAGTGCACCCTCAGCAAGTTTGCCAGTGACACCGAGCTGTGTGGTGTTGTCAACGTGCTGGAGGGAAGGGATGCCATCCAGAGGGACCTTGACAGGCTGGAGAGGTGGGCCCGTGCGAACCGCATGAAGTTCAACAAGGCCAAGTGCAAGGTCCTGCACGTGGGTTGGCACAATCCCAAGCACTACTACAGGCTGAGCGAGGAATGGATTGAAAGCAGCCCCGAGGAGAAGGACTTGGGGATATTGATTGATGAGAAGCTCAACATGAGCCGGCAGTGTGCGCTTGCAGCCCAGAAAGCCAATCGTGTCCTGGGCTGCATCAAAAGAGGTGTGACCAGCAGGTTGAGGGAGGTGATCCTGCCCCTCTACTCCGCTCTTGTGAGACCCCACCTGGAGTACTGCGTCCAGCTCTGGGGGCCCCAGTACAGGAGAGACATGGAACTGTTGGAGCGAGTCCAGAGGAGGGCCACGAAGCTCATCAGAGGGATGGAGCACCTCTCCTGTGAGGACAGGCTGAGAGAGTTGGGATTGTTCAGCCTGGAGAAAGGAAGGCTCTGGGGAGACCTAATTGTAGTTTACCAGTACCTGACAGGGGCCTACAGGAAAGATGGTGAGGGACTGTTTATGAGGGAGTGTAGTGACAGGACAAGGGGTAATGGGTTCAAGCTGAAGGAGGGCTGATTCAGATTAGACGTTAGGAAGAAATTCTTTCCTGTGAGGGTGGTGAGGCACTGGAACAGGTTGCCCAGAGACGTTGTAGAGGCCCCATCCCTAGAAGTGTTTAAGACCAGGTTGGATGAGGCTCTGGGCAATGTGGTCTAGTGGAGGGTGTCCCTGCCCACAGCAGGGTGGTTGGAACTAGATGATCTTTGAGGTCCCTTCCAACCCAAACCATTCTATGATTCCATGATTCTATTTCAGTACTAGACTGTAAAGCCCTGATAACAAGTGGATGTCGCAAACACCTGTCTTGACATGGACAGGGATGGGCTGATGATGACCAGGGGGTGTTGACCAAGAACGGAGCCTGCGGAGGCAGGATAACATCTTGTGAGACCACTCCTCTATTCCTGAAACATGTAAACAAAGACCATCTGTGCCCTGTGCACCATGTGCCTGTGAAAGATCACAACTCACTTGGTCAGCCCTGAAGGGGGCGGGGGAGGGGCAGTGAGACCCCCAGGACCTCAACAACCCACCGACTCATTTCTAGAACATTTCTGAGCATTCCCGAGCACATACTGCACCTGCTCAGTGATGACAGACCCCTGCCTATGGGGCGGGCACATCGGGTTATAAAAAGGGAAAATGTAAGTTTTCAGCGTGCGCCTACCACCTGAAGACTACAATTACGAGCAGAGAACATCGCTGGATCCAACGGTGGTGATATCTTTTTTTTTTCTCTCTCTCTCTTTTCTTTCTCTCTTTCTTTTCCTCTCTATCACTCTCTTTGTCTCTAACTTAATTTTCGGCACATTAGAGTAATATCATCACATGTTTTGCTAAACCCTTACCTTTCATAGTTCTGCTAAGTTTTGAGCATTGTTATGACTTTTGCCAAGCCTCTATCTTTTATAGTTCCACTGAGTTTTAAGTAAATTTATGATTGGTTTGAACCTCTAAAGTAATTGTTGTTACTCCTGATTACCGCACAGAGAATTAAAAAGTTAACCTCACCCTAACCCCCTGAGCGGCACACAGACAAGCTTTTCTTTACAGATACCATGATAGTGAGCTCTAAAGTGCTAAAGAAGAGTAGGTTAAATAATTAAAAAATACACCATGAAAGAATGCAGAAGAACTGGGGAAAGTCTGGAGAAAGGTGAGGAAGCAGTATAGGACTTCCCTGAATGGAAACAGGATGGCTTCCAGGATATAATGACAGAGCTATATACAATTATGAGTGCAATGGTATGGATGTATAGGTAAAAAATTCATTATTTTTTGTAGCACAAGTTCTTAGAAGTGTCAAATAAAGCTGGGAGGTGGCAGCCTTGATCAAAGAAAAATGTTTTCCATAGAGTGTGAAATGGAGCTGTTAACCACTTTGTTCCAGGATATGGTGAATGCTTGCTATAAGAATAAATTCAGGGGTAAGTGGAAAAGTTCATGGAAGGCAGGGATATTTAAAGCACAAAAATACCACATCCATTTCAGAGACTGCCCCAATGAAAATTGCTAGGAATTGTTCTAGAGAGGTATCACTATATATTTAGTCTTGTGCTCTTCAAAGACATCTTTTGTTTGATGAGATACCAGGATGAATGATATTTAACATGACCCAGTATGGCTATAATGGAGCTTCTTTCAGGCCTCTTTCCAATGAGACAGAAACTGTCAAGTCATACAATTTGGAAAAGCATGCATCTGGGCCATGTGACCAGACTGTTTTGCCACACTGTGCCAGGTGACAGGGTGAGTACTGTCTGCCACATGAAGCAGCAGGTACTGTTTACAAGACCATAGGGTAAGTAGCACACAATTCAGCTGAAGTGAAGCTTTGTGGCTCTTCTTACTCTAATCCTGTCATATATAGGTTGTCAGTAATTAACAACAAGAAAAATCACTGTATTTACCTGTGGGTCCACAGTAAATCATAGAATCTCAAAATCATTTTGGTTGGAAAACACCCTTAAGATCATCGAGTCCAACCGTTAACCTAATGCTACCAAGTCCACCACTCAACCATGTACCTAAGCGTCACATCTACATGTCTTTTAAATATCTCCAGGGAAGGTGAATTTAGGAGCTGATGAGCTAGTGGAGACTACAAAAACTTTGTATAATAGCTATGTACTTTACCTATCATAAAATACCCGATCTATACACTGAAATGCTGAGTGGTAGTAGTGTTCCAGCATCCGTTTTGCTGATCTGTGAAAGGATCAAACCAGAACAGAGCTGAGATAGATCATACTCCATTCTGGCTTCAATATTACATTGCAAAGCAACTCAGCTAGCCAGTGTTACTGTATTCATTCAAGGAGAGTAAAAATACACAGCTCCACTTTTTGTTAAGGTGCTTACAAGCTCTTTGTCCATAATGATCAAATTCCCAAACTCCTTAGGAATGTGGAGAAGTGTGCACTTTATGAAGTGCACCAACTTTCTCTTTCCCCTATTTTATAAAATGCCTCCAAATGCAACAGACCAAGCCTGAAAAAATACCCATAGTGTAAGCACGCCTGCCTTGAATTACTTAAATGAGAAACTGTACCAAGGAAACCACAGCATGGGAAGAAATGCTTGATTTCATAACACTGAAGTACAGACAATTTTTTTGAATACTTCTTGGCCAAAGACTCTAAGGACTGGACAAGTACACCTCTTCTCTGATTCTGTTGCCCTTGCCACCTGTAGTCAAGGGATGAGGTGTTACTGACCATAGAGAAGATATTATAATTGTAACAAAGACCTAAATAAAGTAGGTTTTCTGGACCACTGTAAAATGGATTTTTTTGGCTGCATTAGCAAATGAATGATCTAAGAAGAGATGTGGTGTGCTGAAGAAACAGCTGAAATAAAACAGCTTCTATTATATAAGAGTAAGTAAAATATTGAGAATATACATAATGATTACCACATTGAATTCCTTAAAAGGGCAGTATTTCTTTCTCTCAAAATAGGGTAAGAATGTATCCATTCTCTATCTATGTTGACTACAGGAGCCCATCAGCAGACCAAACTTCTTGCCTGTGCTCTTAGTTTCTCTCATTGTTTCTATGTGCCCTCCAGGCTTTGATCCTTGGTCTCACAGGTATGTTTGCTTGACCATGCAACTTACTGTATCAGGTATATGGGGAGAGAAGGTTTCCAAAGCATACTTCACTGACATCTGCCAACTATTCAAAGTAAAGCTGACCTACCCTTCTTTATCTTGCCCAAACATTCATCAAAAAGCTTCTAAGGCAAAGAAACTCTAAACAAACTAGTACAGCCACCTTGATGGAGGATTCTATACTCTGGTCATGGTTTTTACACAGGTATCTGACAGTTTGCAATTTCTTACTCTATTTTATTCTGGAGTAATTGTCCACAATGCCCATATTTTAACTGATGAAGAGTGGATCCTAAATTTTTGGGCTGATCTTTCATACTCTTACAAAACATAATTTTTTGTTTTATAAGGTTTCTCTTTCTTAAAAGAAACAATAAAAAATTCCTTTTGTTTAGCTGCTGCAACCTTTCACAATTTCTAGCAAAGTTCTGCTAGCTTGCTCAGTTTCCCTTGAACATGTGACTAAATGACAAGGCAAGGCAGCAAACAACTGAGCTGCTGTCCTGGTTTAACCCCAGCTGGCAACTAAGCACCACACAGCTGCTCACTCACTCCCCCCCAGTAGGATGGGGGAGAGAATCAGAAGAGTAAAAGTGAGAAAACTTGTGGGTTGAGATAAAGACAGTTTAATAGGCAAAGCAAAATCCATGCATACAAGCAAAGCCAAACAAGGAATTCATTCACCACTTCCCATTGGCAGGCAGGTGTTGAGCCATCTCCAGGAAAGCAGGGCTCCATCATGTGTAATGGTTACTTGGGAAGACAAACATCATCACTCTGAACGTCCCCAACTTCCTTCTTCTTCCCCCGGCTTTATATGCTGAACATGATGTTATATGGTATGGAATAGCCCTTTGGTGAGTTGGGGTCAGCTGTCCTGGCTGTATCCCCTCCCAACTTGTGCACCCCCAGCCTCCTTGCTGGTGGGGTGGTGTGAGTAGAAAAGTCCTTGACTCTGTGTAAGCACTACTCAGCAGTAACGAAAACATCCCTGAATTATTAACGCTGTTTCCAGCACAAATCCAAAACATAGCCCCATACTAGCTGCTATGAAAAAAAAAAAACCTCTATCCCACCCAAAACCAGCCCAGCTGCATAATCACCCTATTACTGGTCTGACAGCCCTCAAAATGGGAGAAGTTAAGTAATTCTGAATGTCCTGTACAATTCTGCCTAAGATGTTCTCTTCCCTCTCCTATATATTAGGCTGTTTGCACCCATGATCTGACTCCCTGTGGTGGGTTGAGCCTGGCTGGGGGCCAGGTGCCCACCAGAGCCGCTCTCTCACTCCCCTCATTCACTAAACAGGGGAGAAAAGGCATAACGAAATGCTTGTGGGTCGAGATAAGGACAGGGAGAGATCACTCACTAATCATCATTACGAGCAAAACAGACCAAACTTAGAGAGGGAATTCATCTAATTTATTACCAAGCAAAACAGAGTAGAGGAATGAGAAAATAAAATCAACTCTTAAAACACTTCCCCCCACCCCTCCCATCTTCCCGGGCTCAACTTCACTCCCGGCTTCAACCTTCCCCCCCCTCAGCGGCACAGGGGGACGGGGAGTGGGGGTTACGGTCAGTTCATCTCATGGTGTTTCTGCTGCTTCTTTGTCCTCAGGGGGAGGACTCCTCTCATCGTTCCCCTGCTCCAGCATGGAGTCCCTCTCACAGGGTGCAGACCTTCGGGAGCAAACTGCTCCAGCGTGGGGTCCCCCACGGGGTCACAAGTCCTGCCAGCAAACCTGCCCTGGCGTGGGCTCCCCTCTTCACGGGTCCACCGGTCCGGCCAGGAACTTGCTCCAACATGGGCTTCCCACGGGCCGCAGCCTCCTTCAGGTGCCTCCACCTGCTCCGGCGTGGGGTCCTCCACAGGCTGCAGGTGGAATCACTACACCCCCTCATCCTTCCTCCATGGGCTGCAGGGGGACAGCCTGCTTCACCATGGTCTTCACCACGGGCTGCAGGGGGATCTCTGCTCCGGCGCCTGGAGCTCCTCCTCCCCCTCCATCTGCACTGACCTTGGTGTCTGCAGAGTTTCTTACATCTTCTCACTCCTCTCTCCGGCTGCAAAAACTCTCTCCCTCTAAGTGTTTTTCTTCTTCTTAAATATGTTATCACAGAGGCGCTGATTGGCTTGGCCTTGGCCAGCGGCGGGCCCGTCTTAGAGCCGGCTGGCATTGGCTCTATCAGACACAGGGGGAGCTTCTAGCAGCTTCTCACAGAAGCCACCCCTGTAGCCCCCCCGTTACCAAAACCCTGCCACGCAAACCCAACACACTCCCAATACCAGGATTTGCCCTCCAGGTGCAGGAAACTCTTCAGATACAAAGTTTTTCATGCAAGACATAAGAATACCCAGCAAACTCAGTTATCTAGATTTCAAAGAAAAAAGTCACAATTCATATACAAGGGCACTAAAGTCTATGAAGTATGGGGAAGAATGTCTGCTTACATTTCTTTTCCACAGTATACAGACATGTACTGTCAGAGAAGGGAAGCCCAAGAGTAGTGACAACATGTCATGGTTTTAACCCAGCCAGCAGCTAAGCACCACAGCCGCTCACTCACTCCCTGCTGGCAGGATGGGGGAAGAGAATCAGAAGAGTGAAAGTAAGAAAACCTGTGGGTTGAGATAAAAACAGTTTAATAGGACAAACAAACAAAAAAAAAGATGATAATAATAATATATACAAGTGATGAACAGCACAATTTCCCACCACCTGAAGCTGATGCTGCACAAGACCCTCAGCTACCGCGCAAGGCCCCCAGCTACAAATGGGATGTGATGTCATATGGTCAGCTGTCCTGGCTGTGTCCCCTCCCGGCTTCTTGGGTGCCCCCCGCCTTCTCATGGGCAGGGCAGTATGAGAAGCTGAAAAGTCCTTGAGCAATTAGCAACGACTAAAAACATCAGTGTGTTATCAACATTATTCTCATCCTAAATCCAAAACTTGGCACTACACCAGCTGCCAGAAAGAATATTAACTCTATCCCTGCTGAAACCAGGACATAAGAGATCATGGTCATGATAGAGAATCCCAGAAAATTACAGCCTTTAAACATGAAATAAACATGACAAATGACAAAGACATGGGCTGAAGAGAAGCTATATTAGCCACTTGACCCACACAGGAACATGTGTCTTCTCACACATTAATAGAATGTCTGTAAATCTAAGATATCTTCCATTCAAGTGTCTAAATCAAAAGTTAAAATTATTTTGGCTTCTTGGCACATAATTAATTTCTGTTCTTTGGTAATGCACGTATTAGCAGGATCGAGGAAGTTCTCTCTTCAAAACATAAGCACACCTTTGACTTGATGAATGGAGGCATGAAGAAAAGATGTAGGGAAAGGGTGTTCAAATCTTGTTAAATTATGACTGGAGGAAAGCTATAAAAACAACAAGGGATAAAGCCATGGGCTGAATGTACCAAACTTTTCTATACATCTAAAGTAATCTGATTTGAAATAGTGTATAAATACATTGCATATAATAACAGACACCTAGGTCTGTCAATCCCCAGTGTCCTGGTTTCAGCTGAGACAGAGTTAATTTTTCTTCCTAGCAGCTGGTATAGTGCTGTGTTTTGGACTTAGTGTGAGAATAATATTGATAACACACTGATGTTTTCAGTTGTTGTGAGGTAGTTGTTGTGTCAACACTAAGTCAAGGAGTTTTCAGCTTCCCAGGCCCTGCCAGGTGCACAAGAAGCTGGGAGAGCACAGCCAGGACAGCTGACCCAGACTGGCCAAAGGGGTATTCCCTACCATATAATGTCATGCTCCCTATATATATAATTTGGGAGGCTAGCTGGGAGGCAGATTCACTTCTCAGAAACTGAGTGTGGGATTGTTTTATTTTCCTTTTGCACGTGGTGAGAAATTGTATTTGTGCATCACTTGTATTATTATTATTGTTGTTGTTATTATTATTCTCTTCCTTTGTTATCCTATTAAACTGTCTTTATCTCAACCCACGAGTTTGTTTTTTCCCATTCTCCTCCCCATCCCCTTGTAGGGGGCAGGAGTGAGGGAGCAGCTGCGTGATGCTCAGCTGCTGTCTGGGGCAAAATTACGACACCCATGTATGTGCCAGTCCCCAATGCCTCAGTTTATAGGCAACATTGTTTACATTGCCACTTAATGATCAAGAATTCTGTACACTAAGAGAGGCATTATCTTAGAACTCAGCTTTATATTAATGTCTTTAGCTTTTGCTTGCTGTTGTTTTGAGATACTCTTGCAAGAACATAAGGTTTTTATAACAATATCTTGGACTATGACTTACTCTTCATAAATTGTTTCAAAATATATTTCTGGAAGAAATTTCTTGGAACACGTTTCTTCTATTTCATAATCTCAATTACTACTTTTGTGTCTGTAGTCTTCCTGTCAGTGTTAAACAGGCATTTGGACACTGCCCTTAAGAACATGCTTTAACTTTTGGTCAGCCCTTAAGTGGTCAGACAGTTGGACTAGATGATTAATGTAGATCCCTTACAAATGAACCATTCCATCCTATCCTATCCCTGTCGACAATGAAATAAGATTGCACAGAATCTGTTGCTTCTATCAAACACCAAACTATTTGTTTACTGTTGTACTCTAGTTTTACAAAGAATTAGACCATATAGTATAAGTCTGTCTAAATTTCATCCCATGCTCAATTGCTGATGTGATTTCAACAGCAGCTCTGTGATAAACTTGCAGGATGGTATCCCACAAGATACAGATATCTTTCTCCTGAGGCCTTAAATTTAAGGTGTCTGTTCTATAGATGAGGTAGTATTTCATCATTAAATTATAGATTCATAGAAAACTTCAATCAAGCAGTTCCATGGCTAATTACATGAATTAAATACACTGGTACAAAGAAGTTTAATTACAATATGGCCTTCACCTTGTAACTAATAAAAATTATATTAAAAAAATAAAATTCAGTAATTCCTTTCTTTCAGAAAGGCTTCCTCCCTTTTAAAACTCTTTAGCACAACCACTTCCAAGCAGTAAAAAGATACTGGATATAAAAACTGACCCAGTTTGGAGAGAAGAGAATCCATTCTTCCACATGCTGTAAGACCTTTTACTGTACTTAATCCAACTTTTTAATTTTATAATTCCTTCTTGTTTTGGAAAAATATACCTTTGTAAGAAACTCTAATTCTTATACAAATCTTTAGTGGACAACCTTATGTTGTGAATGCTTCATTTTTTTTCCCAGGCTTGCATTGTAAAAAATGTAGACATTTTTAAAAATGGCAATTTTGAAATTACCTGAAGCTAGTAAGCTCATGGTTTTGCTTAATGTTAGAATTGTGCTTAATTCTAACATAAAATGGACAGCAATACAGAAATAGTTTAACCTGTGTGATACATCTTCCCATGCAAACACTGCCATTCTAGACAACTAATTCATAAGGTGGGAGAGGAAGAGCTGGTTGTCTTCCCCTCTTTTACCCTCCCTCCAGTCTTGAAACGTGTAGCTAATATTTTCAAGAATTTCTAAATCATATGGTGGTTCCCACATGAAAAGGATTCTGATTGAATTTGTCCTGCTGTGTAGGATCTGGATACACTCTGGATAGGCCTAGAAGTAAAAAAAAAAAAAAAAAAACCAAAAAAAAAAAACCAAAAAAACCACCAAAAACTATTACGGAGGAATATACTGGGCCTTTTGGTATACATTAGGTGAATGTGTGAGGAGGCAAGCAAACCACATTTTCAGGAGTGACTCATTTTTAAGAGTGTGGACCAATAGACCCTTTTTACTAGTTTTTACTAGGATTCCTAATACCTATAGCTGTTAGCTGTAATACCAGTTTGCAGGAATGGAGTATTGAGTTTGAATAGCCAATGACCAACAGACAGCTTGTAGTTATCTTTGTACCACAGGGCCAGAAAAGGACAAAAAAAAAAAAGACTGGGACTGGACACCCAGAATTACTTTGTGAAGAAATATCAACTTAAATTCTTGTAATAACAGAAAACAGACTCTTGTCTACATTTTTGTCATACCCGATGAGGAAATAGTGGCAGAATTCAAGTATTCACTGACTCACCTGAGCTTTGATTCCACTTCAACTTACATCCTTGAATAAGTAAATAAGTAGCAGTTATGCATTAAGAAACTACATATATCTAGACAATGTGAAGAATGAGTATGTAGGCTTTTTTGCAAATACTAAATCTGGTTCTACATCCACTTTTAATCATGATAAATATATACAGAACAATTGGGAGGGCTATGTAGCCAGAGCCCTCAAAATGGGAACATTGCACAAGCAGAGTATAGCATGTGACAGTTCTGAGATGTTAGCAATCCATGGACGGCATAATTTGGAATAAAGCACTTTTTGGGTAGCTCTATGAGTATGCATTTCATTTAGTCTTGTGAACACTTACAATTTTACTACAGAAGACTGTATGGAAGAAAAAAAACCTTGGGAAAGATGGCAAAAGTCTTAGATTTAAAGGTATGCTTGTAGTTGTGAAGATTCAAGGCACGATCTCAATACTTCTGGTCATTCTTTTGGCTCTCACTTCACTCCATGCTGCTGAATACAACCAGTCTGAGTTCTCCCTTTGTGATAAATCACTTCAAATGGAGAGGGCTTATTTACTCAGGGATAGACTACTCAACTGTCTACAGACTTTGATGGTGGAACAGAAAGCACGAGGAACTTAAAAAAAACCCCCAAAATTAAAAAACTCCAAAGATTAAAAGGAAGTCAAGCTGTCAACAAGTGCTTTGCTATTTTTGAAAAGTAGTGATAAATTGTTATTAGGAATATAATATTGCTCAAATGATGCTGTATTAGTGGCTGAGAATACATCCGGCTCCTATTTCCAATAAAGTTTATAACATACCTAAGTTCCTAACATTTGGACTGAAATTGTCTTTTGCAATGTCTTCTACAGTTCAGTAGACTGAGAAAAAGCTTTAAAAAAGGTTTGAAGAAAATATCTTTACTAATTTTTGAAACTTTATTTCAGAAATGTTGTTTGCTCCAAAAACATGATCAGTATTTAAAACTGATCATTTGCCATGTTTTTGCACTCCATCAGCAAAGAATGCACAACATACCTTACAATGTTTTGACTATATCTGCCTATAGCAGAGGACAGCTTAAGTAATAACATACCTTCCTGCATTTTCTTAATATGTGCATGTCCTCAAAATACCATGTACATAAAGAACTTCTCTAATGCTGAAGAGACTAGCCTAGAAAAGGATACTTTAAGTATCAGTTTATAACTTCCATCTTGGATGCACAGTGACAAAGTGTATAAAGATTTCAAAATTACATTTGTTTTCACGTAGTTCAAATGTTACAGCTTCAGGTGGTTGCTGGAACAAGTGCTAGGCCCTGAACCTATAGTCAGATGATACAAGTAGCAGCTACACAGTGCCCACTAAATAAACATACTAAACATTTTATCCGGCAAGAACTGTGAACTTTTGGTGTTTAAGAACTTCTGATTATTTTGGTGACAGCATTCAAATGTATCTCTTTGAATGTGGAAAACAGAATTGGAGCTTACTTGTTTTTCTTCTTCCACACTTTGATTTTACCCACCTGAAGCCCCTGTTTCTACTTAAAAAACAGATGCAAAGTGATTTACAAGGTAAAGCATTGTTCAAACTGGGACAACACGTATAACTCCAACAAAATTCTGTCTCTCACCTGCTCCTCTCACATTCACCATCTTTTACATTTGCAACATGCAAATCAACTACAAAGCCACTACATCAGCACCTCTATAAAGGCCCCATGAGTTTGTAACTGCTCTAAAACACTGCTCTACAATTTGTGTCAAAAGAACTCTTCTTTGAATGTCAAAACATCATCAGCTTTTATCATCATTATGAAAACCTGAGCAGAAGGTCCATGGTATTAATTCCTTAAATCAGCTTGGGTAAACTCAGTATTTTCAGAGATGCAGAGAGCAAACCATCAGAAAGTAGATTAGGAAGATTTAAAGCACACCTGGGCTGCCGGACAGTCTGCGGCTCCTAGATATTTGGCACGGATCAAAAGAGGACGCTGTGCAGCAGCAGATTTCCTTTGCCTTCAGCTTCTGGAAGGCGGCAATGTAAAGAGAATCCGCTTCCCGCGGGGCCTCCCAAGTGGTAAAAGAAGCTGTGCAGGGCCCATGCGCCTTGCTGACCGGCTGTGGCGCCTGGGGCGGGGCGGAGGCGTACGTTTGGGAAAAGCCTTCTGTTCGGCTTTTGCTCTTGGCGGGGCCTATTCGGCCCGGGACTGGCCGAACTACCAGTACAGCTTGGATCAGAGAGGCGGGATTTCCTGCCGGATGGGGGGCATGCGGGCGATCTTGAGCTTGGCCCCGGAAGCGGGGGCAAGAGCAGGAGCAAAGAAGGGCTTTCTGGAGCAAGACCCCGGTCAGGGCAGCTCTCTGCCTCGCTGTGGGGCAGTTCCTGCCATCTCCTCCTCTTGCGGGCGGGGTGGGGGCGCCCCCCTGCCGTGTGGCGGGACCGTAGCGAGTCACTTTTTGCTGCCGGGGGGTGCGCGGAATCTTTCGCGTCCAGCCTTTGGTCACCCAACACAGCCACTTGCTGTGGGAACAGCTTATCTCCGACCTCGCACCGCCTGGTTAGCCTGGTAGGTCCGCGCTCGGTGCTGGGGGGGTTCTTATCCAGAGCCCCGCTCGGTCTCCTCCTTTCCGCCCGGCTGAACCCGTCCTGTTTCTGCGAGAAAGGAGCAGAAACGGTTGGGATCAACAACAAGTTTTAGGAAAAAAAAAAAAAAAGTTGTTCGGCTGGCCAGATTTCAGAGCTGCAAACCTCTGTTACAAAAAGGCATGGCAGGGCTCAAACCGCCCTTTTGTTGATGAAGCAGTTTTAGCTGTTTCCCCAGACAGCGATGTCCAGGGGCTTTTCAGAGATCAGCGGCTTGTTTAAACCGAGCTTTTTGTAATCGTGCTAGTTAAGGCAGTTGTGTTCACACCGAATTGTTAGGCTATCTCCACTTCTTTCACTGGCACTAACACCGATAGCTACGATTTCTCGCGAAATATTTAGGAAGCTGTTAATTGCATTATGGTACCAAGGCCTTTTGTATGGGAAATATCTTGGAAAAAAGCTTTAATTATTGTTATTTTTCTACCAGTATTTTACTGGTGAACAGGAAAACATGTTACTACTTTTTTTTTTTTGTCATCCCCACTCCCCCCTTCCCCTCGCACCCCCTCACGCCCCCCCCCCCCCCCCCCGTAATTATTTCAGGATATACCAGCCAACTGTTTCCCCCTGTGCTCCAAGTGCTTGATGCAGAAATGGACTCCAGTAATAATATTCAAATATAGCCACACACTATTATTATATACCACATATACATACAAACGACTTGACTTACAATCTTTATTCTGCTATGATTTTAGAAAACAAAGTTCTCTGCATACCACAAGCTCCTGAACTGTATAGTTTAGGGAATTAGTATCCTGTGTTCTACAAAAACCATTACTCACCACCATTAACTTTTTTTCCACTTAGAATCATAGAATCATTTAGGTTGGAAAACATCTTTAAGATCAAGTCCAACCATAAACCTAACACTGCCAAGTCCACTATTAAACCATGTCCCACATCTACACATCTTTTAAATACCTCCAGGGATGGTGACTCAACCACTTCCCTGGGCAGCCTGTTCCAGTGATTGATAATCTTTTCAGTGAAGAAATTTTTCCTAATACCCAATCTAAACCTCCCCTGGCACAACTTGAGGCCATTTCCTCTTGTCCTGTCACTTGTTGCTTGGGAAAAGAGGCAGACCCCTCAGCCTCCTTTTCTCCAGACTAAACCCTAGTTCCTTCAGCCGCTTCTCATAAGACTTGTGCTGTAGACCCTTCACCAGCTTTGTTGCTCTTCTTTGAACACCCTTCCTTGTGTTTCACATATAGATACAGGGCTATTAGTTCTCACGTTTAACCTATGAAAGTCAAGAAACTGGAGCATGCCACATCTTAGTTTTTTCTATGTTTTGTAACCTAGCTATTTTTCTTTTAATCTCTTTTCCCCTTTGGCAGATGACCTGGTCTTTCCATCTCATGCCCACTGGTTTGAGTAGATCAGAGCTACCTCTTTTGAAGCTGCAGATCACACACCTTCAACCAGTATAAATGGATAATATATTTTTAAGCAGCAGACCAGGATGTTAATCATTTACTCAGCTCTCATTAAAACACCACAGCTCCTTCTAACACATGACTTTTCTGTACTGCAAGAATTCCTTCTCTTCCTGAAGCTTTTGCATTCCAGAATTCATTCTAGACTCTCCTTGTCTTGCTGAGACTTGATAGCAACTTGGTATTGGTCACAGCACTTCATTCTGTATTCTGAAATGATGCAATCATAAGATAATCACTTTTTCTCCCTCTTTTACACTCTACCTCATTCAGATTTTTCAGTTTTTCTTTTTAAATCCTCTTTCCATGTACCAAGTAATAAGTGATCCTATACATGTGATTGCCTTGATTTAAATTACCTATGTGTTAAACACCTTTTATTCTTAGTGACTTCTAATTACTTGGAAGGTACCTATAGAATACACTTTTAAAAACAATCTTAAGTTTGAACTGTTAAAATACAATGAGCTTAAAGGTTTAGTATGTACAGGTTAGTTCAAAGGACTAAGCAAAACCTGCCAGAATGTATGGATTTTTGTACTGCAAAACTAGTTAGCATGGTTTATTGTACTATTCCATAACAAATCCATTACTAAAAAGCCAAGAGAATTCTTGGAGAAATTGGAAAATTGATGAATTATGGGCAGGATCTCTCTTCCCTCAGTTTCTAAAATACAGATTTAACAAACCTAAAAGGAAAGAAGGGAAGAGACAAACAAACCCTTATTCTTTCTACTCTGTAACTTCCTATCACAGACTACACTTATTTGAGGAGTATCTCTAACAGTTACCACTGGAGAAAAGTAAAAATTAAAGGGAAATTACTAATTTCACTTTGTGTACAGTCTACCTATCCCAGTTCAAGGAGGTTAATTCTATGAAATTTGCAAGGTTAGAAGATTTTAGATACTAGTTGTCACTGAATGTTCTTTAATTATTTCCTTCTTCAAATTAGCACAGGAAAACAATATCATGCGCAATTTTCAGTTTTATTGTTTTGCTTTCACAGTAAATCTAGTAGTTTTAGCTTAAACCAATCTTGCTGGCCTGTTATAAAAAACTGAAGATAACAACAAAACTTTTGTGATGGAGTTATTCCTTGAAGTCTTTAGCCATATTTCTTTCATTACTAAAGAAATGTTATGTTTGTAAAATGAAGGGTCATTCTCCATGGTCTGAGTGTGCTACTTTGGTGTGCCCATAATGTTCAGTGACTGAGAGACAAATGGGTATGATCTGAAAAATCTGAAACACGATCTTTTGTGCTGTGAAGTAATCACAAGTGGTAAGTAGTGGAAAAAGCGTGAAACAACAGAGGTATCTGTAGCCAAAAAGAAAGGCCTGTAACGAAGGCCTGCTTATATTATACATAATAAGAAAATGTAGCCAAGAAGAAAGGCCTGTAATGAAGGCCTACTTATAGGTGATAAGAAACTCTTCATTATTACTTTAGGTAGAAGGCTAACGATTCTTAGAATGAGCACCTGCTACACAGCATGAGAAAAAGGAGGAGCTACAAGACACTTCAAGGTCCTTATGTACATACTTGCAGAAAGGGAGGACATTAATTGCCTCCAGCAGCATCCTTATCTTGCTGAGGCGTATAGCAAACAATTACCAACACCGAAGTACTGAGAAACTAGGGGAAAGGTAATTTGGGCCAGGGTCCCCACGACCACCGACTCATAAGCCCCCTACCCAAATTATCCCACCTACTCAAAAGATAGAGGCGGAGAAAGGAACTGAGCATGCGTTCTAGTTTGCATACTAGGCGAAGAAATATGAACCAATTATTGTAACGGGGAGTGTACCACTTTGTAATCTTTGTAACATTTCTGTATAAATATGACAAGAGAACCAGCATTAGGTGTGCCTGATTACAGGAACTATCCTCCTGACACTCAGCGCTGCAATAAAGGAAATGCCTGCTTCTTAATGCTAAATTGGTGTTAAGGAGTTTTCTTTCGTTCCTGAATTTCGGTGACATATCCATATTGTGAAAAGTCAGGTTAATGAGAATGAGACACCAGGCAAGGAACTGTAAGAGGTAATTATATATTACTCATTCTGTTCTTTGGTGTGTAACTCGTTTTAGTATAAAAGTTGTTTTCCATGTGCTGGTTTGCAATCAGCTTTTTAAAAGATTACAAAGAAAGTTACTTCTTACATGATAATGTCATTTGGTTCCTCAACAGTAACATTGAATCCTATTTTTCACAACAGGTTTAACTTTGTTCCTGAATTATTTAAACAAAAACAAAAAAACACACCCCCCCAACCCCACAAAAAACAAACAAAAAAACCCCCCAGGATGAATAGTCTAAAAGAACACATTGTATTTTCCTTCTCTAAACAATAGAACTTCATAGACTGTTTTGATGGGGTTTTTTTGAATGAATCTATATTGTCATGCAAATCTGTTTCTGTTCCATGTAGATGGCACTTAAAGAGGCTGTTATGTGTTTGGTATATGTCTTTAATGTCATAAAATAGTAAAAACTTTAATGAAGGGTGAAATTTAGCTGTCCCTGACCAGATGGATACATGTAAACATAACATATTACATAGTTTAAACAGTTTGAAAAATGCTGTTACCTTTGTCACTTAGGTATGCAAGCAGAGGAAACTAGTCCTTATGTGCAAATAGTGTTTGTTGAGACTGCAGAGGGGGACTAACAGATCAATTTTAGAATAACTGAATTTTCAGTGATGGATTCCAGATGTCATACAGAGTTATGTTCTTTCTGTGTTCCAACATCAAACTTCTAGCTGAAAGATGTAAAATAAATCTGATTAGCTTTGCTGCCCTCACATAAGAGAAAGGAAGAAAATCATAGAATGGTTTGGCTTGGAAGGGACCTTAAAGACCATCTAGTTCCAACCCTCCTGCCATGGGCAGGGACACCCTCCACTAGACCACATTGCCCAAAGCCCCATCCAACCTGGCCTTGAACACTTCCAGGGAGGGGGTTTCTGGGCAACCTGTTTCAGTGTCTCACCACCCTCATAGTGAAGAATTTCTTTCTAATATGTAATCTAAATCTACCCTCTTTCAGTTTAAAAGCATTACCCCTCATCCTATCACTACAATTTAACTAATATATAGCTGAATTGGTCGGATTATAGACTGGATAACTGGATTATAAGGCTGGACAAACTTCTCAGTTGAAAGTTTATGATGAAAGTTTATAATGTATTAATAGTACAAAGTCTAACTTGCTACCAGTTACTAGTTGCTGTCCCTCAAGGGTTGATACTGGGGTAAGTACCTTTTAACATCTTTATTAACAACCTGGACACTGAGATCAAGAGCACCCTCAGCAAGTGCATAGATGATATCAATCACATTTTGCCAATTTGCTACAACGGGAGGGCAGGGCTGCTGTTCAGCGGGTCTTGGACAGGCTGGGAAGTGGGCTGGCAGGAAGAGACCTCATGAAATTCTATATAGGTGTGTTAGAGCCCGGCATCTGAAATGGAATAACTCCATGCAACTGTACAGACTGGGCACTGAATGGATAGAAAGCAGCTTTCAAGAAGGATCTGAGGGATTCTGATGAACCCAAGGTTAACTGAGTCAGCAGTGTCCCCGTGCAGCAGAGAAGGCCAACACCCAGCAGCTTGGGAGAACTGTTTCTTCCCTTCTGTTTGGCACTTGTGAGACTTGTGTGTGACTGGACTACAGTGTCCAATTCTGTGCTCCCTAGTACAAGAAAGATACTGACAAACTGGGGTGAGACCATGGTGAACTTTAGGGGGCTGGAGCACACAAGCCATGAGGGTAAGCTGAGAATTGGATTTGTTCTGCCGTAAGAAGAGAAGGTGAAAGGTTGATCTTATATTTGTCTACAGATATCTGACAGGAGAGTGTTGAGAAAATAGAGCCAGACTCTTCTTGGAGCTGCACAGTGATAGGACAAGATGCAATAGACATAAGTTTGAACATGAAAAAATCTGATTAGATGTAAGGATTTCTTCCCCCCCCCCCAATAATGGAAGTCAAATATTAGAATGTGTTACTCAGGTGTTAGGGAATATCCATCCTTGGAGATAATGCAGAACTTGATGAGCCAGGGTGTTACTGCTCAAACGGCAATAAAAACTTTCCAAACAGCAATGCAGTTTAGAAAGCCAACATTGGTTTATTCAGCACTGGGGTGCATGGGGGATCTCTCCTCCTAAGGTGCCCACCTAGCCTACAAACATACACATATTTATATTCTCAAAACACACATAGTTACAATTACATCACATAGTTACATAGTTACTTCATTATGATTGGTGTAAAACTTTCTCGCTTTGCTTTTAAAGCTATAGACTTAAAGAAATTCAGTGAGCATGCCCAGTGAGGGGTGGTTGTACCTTGGAGGCGGGTAGCTTTTAGAATGGACGTGTGTTTTGGTATTATAATTAGATTATAATGAACAAAGTTCACTCATAGGACATGATTTTGACAGAAAATGAAATATTACTTGGCTCATGTACCAACTACACAATTTATCAGCTCCATGGTACCACCAAGCTCTCAGGTTCTCATTCTTAAAATGATTTCATTAGTTACCTGTTAGGTTGGGGCTGTACAGGGACCACAGCAGCAAGACTAGTTACTAACACCACAGTCATTCGACCATTACCTTACTATTGCTAATAATCTCATCACCTTGTTTACAGAGACTATACACAACCTATCCCATCACCATAATTAAAAAACGTTAAACACATCGGTTACAAGGCCTCTGAAGAACCTAACCTAATTGGTCTAGTTTTGAGCAGGAGCTTGGAGGTACTTTCCAACCTCAGTTATTCTGTGAGTAACTGGAAAACTGGTGTAAATAAGACGTTAAGTAACATAAGTACCATTTGAATTCAGCATTAAGCAGCTGAAATGCCAGAGGAGGATTCTGGAGTTTATGTGAGGAAGTCTGGAATGTGTTGTGGCATAAAGAATTTGTGATCTTGTATTGCAGCTATGACTGATCTTTCTTTGAGGCCAAAATGCTAATTCTTGGTTCGAAAATACTCTAAAACAGTAGAAAACCAGATGGTATTATCAATGTGTCCAGAATACCTGCTGCAAAGAAATGTTCTAATTTTCGGAGAATATGGCGTCTGTCTCAACTGTGTTGCTGAGGTACTTCTTACATTTTGAATTTCAGTGCATTTATCTGTATATCAGAAGGGGGAGGGGAGGGGGAAACAAACAAAAAACCCAAACTAGCAACCCTGAAATCCCAGGAAAAACCTAGGTGCATTCCATAACCTATGTGTTATGAGGTGAAACTGTGCCTGTTCTCATAGATAGGAGAACTTCTTACAACCCACACCTGGCAGAGAACTCAGTTTAACCTTCAGAAAGATTATTTCAGCAACCCAGAAAAATTTGACACAGTCATATGCAATGTCAGAGTCACCAAAGCAGAATGTTTCTGTTCGATCTCAGAACTCCTGCGGCTGAACTAGACTGTTCATAAGCTGCATCTTGTTGTACCTGTCCTCTTGTTTTTGTCACAGATGGTCCTCAGTGGGCACTTGTACTAAAACACTGTAAAACCAGCCTGGATTACATATAGAAAAGCTACTAAGCTATAGAGAAATGAAAACAGATGCTGCTTAAGCTGCTAGCTGCCCCTCGCGCTACTGATTGTCTATAAATGAGAGCACAGGCAGGCATGTATAGCTGTACTGTTATGACTAACATTTGCTATATGACACACAGCAGGAATCACACCAGGCAGTTACACTTCCTAGGGACAGGAAGATGGGGAGGTAAAAAAAGATTTCTTTTTTTAAACATCTGTTCAGCTTGTATTTTTCAGCAAAAGCTCATAATAGAATGGGAAAACAAAGAATACAGATTGAGTCATTTTTTTCATCAACCAACCAAATGCTCTATAATGCTTCTCAGTATGGGGACAGCATAGTGGGTTTATTTTTTTATTTATTTTATTTTTTATTTTTACTGTGAGTCACATGTGGATTCAGTATAGGGTTTTATTGCTACAGGTACCCCTTAGAAACTGCAATCTCTTCTAGAGATAAAGTGCTAAGTGCTGAAAACACTTTAAATATAAATGTGTGTTTTGCAGGACAGCATACTGTGAAATGGGGGGAATAATTTGTGCTGCATTTTTATTGATGTGTACTGAAGACTGCTCCATCTAAGATGTTAAGTTCCATCTTCCTGAAATTTTTTTGTGTCCCCAGCATAGGAAATACCTACAAAGCAAAAGCCTTACTGAGAAAGTGTTTAAACTAAATTTGATCTAGTCAGTCTGTTGTCCCAAATCTGAGTTCTTCACCTGTTATGCAAAGAGCCAATCAACACACACAGCTGAGATTTGTTTTTATTTCTAGTCTGCAGAGTAGGGTGTTAGGCATCTAACACCAGCCAGCACACCGAATGTAGCAAGTGTTCCTTCCTTATAGTAACAAAATGTGGATGATTGTTGTTATTAAACTTCCTTATCCACCTTTCACCTGCCCTCATCATACATATGCATTTTATTTTATGTTTCGAACATTTGGGGAGGTCCTCTAATTAGCATGCTCATTATTCACAAAGGGGTGTACATTTTAGTATTATAATCAATACAGGTTAGCTGAGGATACACTATTTCTTGATATTATTCCAAGGCTAGATATATTTTATATACACTTACAATAGGGAAAGAATACTTTGAAGGGTACTATTGTTCTAAATCCTTGGTCCACTGAGAGATCCTATCCTGGTTACTATAGTTTCAGAACATACTGTAAAGGATACTTGAGGTGGCATATACTTTGCAGAGTCTTAACCCTTATTTTTCCTACATCAAGTCTGTTTTGCTATGTATTTATAAAATGCCTGTTTACCGCTACAGATGGAAGTTTACAGAGGTCCGTCTATTTAGTGGCTCATACAGAGCTCAGACATTCTGCTTGGGATGGTGTAAAATGATCTGACAGGGTCACAACCATTGAACCATCAAAGGATTTGGGAAATGGGTTAACATCTTATGAATGCTGATGTATTTCAGTACTCCCCTCCCCTACTGCTTCCTGCCCTCTTGTCTGTTGTTTCTTTGGTGAATTCTCCTGAGATTTCCCACTGAACTATTCTCAAACAATGCAGACAGGTTATTCTTGTGACCAATCCAGTCAGTGGCCTGAAATTGCTTGCTAACATCTCAGAAAATGGAGTCACAATTGCTGATGATCGTCTGATACTTTTTCTGAGAACAGAATGACAAATGTTTGCTGAGGAATAAGTCTCTTGACTAACAGCCTTCTTGTTTTCAGGGAGACTTAGACTTTTTCTTTGAGGTGCTAAGTGTTGAGGAACTGGACCATCACATTACTAGATCATCCCAGAGTGGGAGTGAAGCTGCACTAGCAGCAGTGGTTTGTGCTGTTCCACTTTGCTGCTGCCAGGCTGTTGACCAAGTTTGTGGCATTTACATGGCTGTCATTCAATTCTGAAGTAAAAGAGGTCACCACTGTTTATTGGCTGACTTTGTTAATTTTGGGGAGAAAAATCATGGCTGCAGGTAGGGAGGAGTCTGTTTGGCTTGATAAGCCTTCTCTTAGCTGGGAAGTTAGTAAAAGAGCTGAAGGAATACGTGTCAGTTTCATAGGTAGGTGAAAAGGAGACAAAGGCAATGGGAGAAAACACAGAACTACGTTTTCCTCTTCTCTGTAGGATCTGACCTCAGGGAATGACACTGGAGATGTGCCTATATCTTTGATGTCATAAAGTATAGCGCATTGTGCCTACATCTGAACTGCACCACTCAACTCTGCAGTTACTAATTCTGATTCTGTAGCCTTATTGGGAGTGAGCATTTTTGCTATGCAGATCAGGACTATTGTAAAATTCTGAAAAGAACAGGATATTGGAATGTGGGTGTGTCCTCTGTCTTCACTTACCCCTGCAGATCTGCAATTAATATATGTTTCCCTCAGAAGTGCAGACCTTCATTAGTGTGTTGGGTTTGCGTGGCAAGGTTTTGGTAGCAGAGGGGCTACAGGGGTGGCTTCTGTGAGAAGCTGCTAGAAGCTCCCCCTGTGTCTGATAGAGCCAATGCCAGCCGGCTCTAAGACGGGCCCGCCGCTGGCCAAGGCCAAGCCAATCAGCGCCTCTGTGATAACATATTTAAGAAGAAGAAAAACACTTAGAGAGAGAGAGAGAGCTTTTGCAGCCGGAGAGAGAAGTGAGAAGATGTAAGAAACTCTGCAGACACCAAGGTCAGTGCAGATGGAGGGGGAGGAGGTGCTCCAGGCACCGGAGCAGAGATCCCCCTGCAGCCCGTGGTGAAGGCCATGGTGAAGCAGGCTGTCCCCCTGCAGCCCATGGAGGAAGGATGAGGGGGTGTAGAGATTCCACCTGCAGCCCGTGGAGGACCCCACGCCGGAGCAGGTGGAGACACCTGAAGGAGGCTGTGGCCCGTGGGAAGCCCATGTTGGAGCAAGTTCCTGGCCGGACCGGTGGACCCGTGAAGAGGGGAGCCCACGCCAGGGCAGGTTTGCTGGCAGGACTTGTGACCCCGTGGGGGACCCCACGCTGGAGCAGTTTGCTCCTGAAGGTCTGCACCCTGTGAGAGGGACTCCATGCTGGAGCAGGGGAACGATGAGAGGAGTCCTCCCCCTGAGGATGAAGAAGCGGCAGAAACAACATGTGATGAACTGACCGTAACCCCCACTCCCCGTCCCCCTGTGCTGCTGAGGGGAGGGGAAGGTTGAAGCCGGGAGTGAAGTCGAGCCTGGGAAGATGGGAGGGGTGGGGGGAAGTGTTTTAAGAGTTGATTTTATTTTCTCATTCCTCTACTCTGTTTTGCTTGGTAATAAATTAGATGAATTCCCTCTCTAAGTTTGGTCTGTTTTGCTCGTGACAACAATTAGTGAGTGAGCTCTCCCTGTCCTTATCTCGACCTACAAGCATTTCGTTATGCCTTTTCTCCCCTGTTTAGTGAATGAGGGGAGCGAGAGAGTGGCTCTGGTGGGCACCTGGCCTCCAGCCAGGGTCAACCCACCACAATTAGTATGACAGGAAAGCATTGAAGTGATTTGATGTGGCTATTGATTGTGGTGCAGAGTGTGGACCGATGCTTTATTACCAGGTTTTCACTAAAACAAGCACCTAATGATGGTGCTCTGTAGTCTGCCAGAGAAACATGCTTGGTATCACTCATAAATGCTTGAAAAAATTTGGATCCTTCTGATTAAGAAGTGTAATTTAGCAGGATTCTTCTCCCAAGTAACTAGCAAAAGGACAAGAGGAAATGGCCTCAAGTTGCACCAGGGGAGATTTAGATTAGATATTTGGAAAAATTTCTTCACCGAAAGAGTGGTCAGGCATTGGAACAGGCTGCCCAGAGAGGTGGTGGAGTCACCGTCCCTGGAGGTGTTCAAAAAACGGGGAGATGTGGCACTGCGGGACATGGTTTAGTAGACATGGTGGTGTTGGGTTGACAGTTGGACTTGAGGATCTTAGAGGTCTTTTCCGACCTTAAGATTCTATGATTCTATGACTGATTGAATGGGTCACTAAATGGAAACAACACTCTTAACAAGAAACTATTCAAAGTCTGGTGTCTTCCACACTCAGTAATCTATTTCTGTTCTTGATATAATTTCAGGCATAGCTATGTGATGTATGCTGATATTACTTAGCATTAATATCCTTTCTGAGTAGCTTTATGGGTTTGTTTTATTGACTGTGTTCTGCCTGAATGCTTTATTTATTGAAAATGATGCCAAGTCAATAGAGTATGTTTATTATTCCTATCATAAATGAAAGTAAATTCATTCTAATATGGCCCTCACATGTGTTCAAAGTCGTTTTCCTGAGCGTGCAATTGGGGCATAATAAGCATGTGGTTTATTGAATACCCAAATTGCTGTGTCCAATAGCATCAGAACTCTGGTTTTAACACAGTACAGCCTTGGCAGGGAAATGCAAAATAGATTTATGTTTACTTTTAAAAGTTTCATTGTCAACTCAGTAAGATTCTTTTGTTCTTTGCTGAAATGTATTAAAATACTCTGGCAGTTTACATGATATTGAATCTTTAGCGCTGGATGGCAAATGCTGTTAGGTAGTGTGGACAGTGGCATTTTTCTTACCTTTCTGTTAATCTTGATAGAAATTCAGACAGTGAATACTGGAGTAGTTTTAATGCCAGTTGGTTTGGGTTTTTTTGTTTTCAGGATAATAAATCTTTGGTGCTGGTACATTGTCTTCACATAAAAAAAAAATTTTGGGTATGTTTTTTGCTAATAAAGTACCCTCTGCATTCTTCAAATATCTCTGCAGTAGTTATAGCCCTGCAGGTTTTAAATATTACATAATTTAAAAAAGAAACTGTAATACTAAGTTCTTCCAAAAGACTGTTACAAATCATTGCCATTATTCCATATCATGTTTTTAAAGTATTTTTCTACTATAAATAGATTTATTTTGTGGTTTTGACAGCAGTTTCTGAGTAGAAATAGATTTATTTTCTGGTTTTGAGTTGTCAGAACAGTTACAAGTACATTTTCAGTACCGAAAAATGGGGGGTGGGGAAGAAGAATTTTCCTTTTATTTCTTTCTCTGTGGAGAAAAAAAAAAAAAAAAAAAGGCACCTAGACCAAATTCTAAAACTCCACATATTTGTTGTCCAAAAAGCGGATTTGTTGCCCGGTGTGCAATAAGTCAGTTCTCACACACACAGGAGAGAGATTGCTTTTTATTCAGGCCTGGGTGCTTGGTGGATTTCCGCAAATCAAGCACACCTAATGCAGTTCTCTTGTCATATTTAAACACAAAAGTTACAAATTAGTACACTCCCAGTTACAATGATTGGTTCATATTTCTTCGCCTAGTATGCAAACTAGAATGCATGATCAGTTCTGCTCAGTTCTTTTCTCCGCCTTTATCTTTTGGGTAGGTGGCTCATGGGTCGGTGGTCAAGGAGAGACCCTGGCCCAAATTACCTTGCCCCTAGTTTCTCAATATTTCTGGCACTTCCAAATGGTTCTTTAGGGTCTGTTGATCAGACTAATGATTTCTTCTACCTCTTAACAATCACATCTTAATTGATACATCGTTTGGGTGTATATTAACTAACATAATGGTAGAACTGTACAATAGCCGTCCTTAGCAGCACCTAGCAACTATTTGCAAAATTATCTGTGACATTCCTAATTATGGAACTATGAAGAACTATCTGTAACTTCTTAGCTACAAATCATGATTAACTCTTAACTTCGATGCCAGATATCATATTGAGTGATCTGTGAACTGAAGGTTAGTTCTGCTTAAGACCATTAATAGCAGAGGAGACACATTCAGAACAAAAACTTTTAGAGAGATTACTGGGACATTTTTTTTTGACAATTTAAACTGCTGGTCCTGAAAAACAATATTATAAATTCAAAAAATCAGTTACTTGTGTTAGTTGCATTAGATTTACTCTCTTTTGGTTAAGTATCACTTCAAGTCAAAGTGTCTTGTGTTATAAATAGGTTAGTATTGTGATTTTGATGAAAAGATGGATTTTTTGTACTCTGATCGTTTTTGTGTCAACTGTTTTCTATGTTAACCAAGATTTTCTTCATTATTTATCTTCACTCAGTGTGGACAATCATTAGGCATGTAATTTAAAGGAACATTTTGTCAAAGCTGAATTGTAAAATTAACTTTGGAATTTAATACAGTAAAGAGTCATGAAGAGCAAAATATGTTCCTCAGTTAAACTATTTTCTCAGTTATTTTCTTAATTATTTTCTCAGTTTAATTATTTTCTTAAAAAAAATAGATCTTTCAGATCTCTGAAACATTTGATGATTGAATCCAGAGCCACTTGGTGCCTTATAATAGTCATCCTTGTAAAGAGGACAAAATCACAGGCCTAGTGACTGTGAAAACTGTTAGTCTCCCATTTTCTGATTGGAATATTGCTCTTAGATCATTTAAAGATTTTTGTGTGAATCTCAAGTGAGGGCATGTTTAATGCAAATGTATGTCAAAGGTCTCAATAGCAAATTCCTGTACTTCTGCACATGCTTTGTGCAGATGTGTAACAGCATGTTTGAAATATGGTTTGTAGGCTGAAGATAGAATTTCTTGAAAACTGAAACTAGGAACTTTCCAAAGTAAGGATGTTGCTTTAAAGCTTAATTTATAAATCCTTTTGCAAACCAGGTTTTCTTAAAGCAGTTAAAATAAATTTAGATTTTCTTGCTAATGATAAGCAGTAATTTTATTTGGGACCACTATTGTTCCTCCATAATAGTCTTCTGTGGTTATTTTATAGTATGGCAGGAACACCCAATTTTCAAGTATTTCCAACTGATTTTGCTTAAATACACTCCCACAGAAAAAGTCCCTGCAATGAATATTTTCTTTCTTATAACAAAAGTATAACTGCCAAATATTAAGAGGGAGCTGGATGATTTCAGGTTCTCAGTTTTTTGATGGTGTTCTGTCAACTGCATTTTGAAAATAACATCTTCAGGTAAGATTTATTTGTGCAATTAATGGAGGTGATATGCTCTAAAAGGTAGCTACAGACTGTCAAAGAGCTCCAGTTCATGTCTCATGCAGGAGTATTAAAATGTGAGACCTGGGCTAGAAGGGGTCTTTTTCCACTTTGATAAAGCATGGAGGTATGAAGAAACATTTCATCTTTAGGGAGTGAATGCCTTGCAGTGTTTTTGTGTAATCTCCCACATATCTGATCTCTTACGTATTCGAGACAAAAAGCCAAAAGGGCAGAGTACGGTCCATATGCTATGGACTCACAGTTGGGGGAACCTGAAGAAAAAAAGTGGGAATTCCCAGATGATACTCCACAAAAACATAGATTTTGGTGCAAACCAGTTTTTACATGTAGGTGCCACAAAAAATGACTTAAAAGTAGCTAGAAATTAAAATGGTGAAACAATCACTTTAATAATACATGAACATGTCTGAAATGAATCATACATTATCATGATAATGATGAAAAAGTATATTATTGAAACTGCAGTTCTGCTGTGATTCATGCTGTGCTGGTGCATAAGCAATAGCCAGGCCCCACCATGGAGGAATATATATTCTAAGAGTTTTACTGAAAATAAATGCTGCAATGATTTGACTCAGGGAACAGTTGCTTATGATTGCTTAATACTAACTTTGAGCACGCTATCCACAAACTACAACTCCATGCAGGGCTTTACAGTCCCAGTTTCTTCTTGCATCATAAACAAAGATTCAGCAGAGTGGCAGTTGCTTTTAATCTTAAGGTTTTAAGCCAAAAAGATACAAGATATTTTCAACTAGTTGTGAAACCCTTACCTGATCAAATTACAAGTTCAGTCTTTCAATTATTTGATTATTTCAGTACAGCATGATACATAGGCAGACATTAAGTATATTGACTTGGAAAAGTTTATTTGAGTTTAAAAGGAAGATGATTTTCCCAGGATGGGACTCCTCCTTTGCACCCGGTATGTCGACTACTTCAGCCAGGTTGAATACAGAAAACTGATAATTTGTGGTAGTGGAAGGAGTGTGTGTATGCATGCTTTTCTTGTGATTAAAAAAAGAAAGCAAACCCAACAAAACCAGCAGCAGTAAGTAGATGTCTGGGAGTAGGAAGACAGCAACTCTTTATGATCTCCACTTCTCCAGCCTTCACAGAGCAAAGGCTATCTTCTATGTTGGATTAGGTAGTTGTGTTTTTTCTTTGACATGCAGTCATTGGTGATTTGCAGTGAGTTTTGTGAATGCTAAACAACTTGAGAGTTCTGTTTTAAATGCAAGCTGATTATTTCTCATGTGGTGGAAGTTGAATGGCTTCTTATAATGTCAGTGGAAGATGATTTACATACCAGCTATCTGTAGAAACAGTTTCTTGTAATTAGAGTAGTTATGAAAAGAGCAGTCCAGAATATTTGGTCACATAGTTCTTACAACATCAGAATAAGATTTTGAAGCGTTATACTTCACACTTAATGCATATTACATTAACCAGTAAAAACCTTTGGTAATGGAGAAAATTTAAACTACTGACAGCATGATTTAGCATGCTTACAACAAAAGGTTTCTCAACAGCAGTAAGAACTGCCGTGGAGACCAAATGTTAGTGATCATATCAGCTGCTTGAGTCCTCTGGCACTGCTAGCAAGCTCTAAAGGTATTTTAGATTTACCGACTATATTATTTTTGAGTGTATGAGTAGGTTATTACCCATTGAATTAGTGGCTGAGTGCTTTTTCACAATTTCACTTTTGTCCTGGTATGAATGTTGAAGAAGCTGTTTCTTCATGTGGGAAAACATTTGCATTTCAAATTCAAACTGATTCTTTTACCCTTCCCATCCCCCTTCCCTTTTCTCTGCCCTGTCACTTTTACCTTCCTTTATCCCTTTGCCTTTAGCCTTCCTCATGCCTTCCCTGATGGATGGTGAAATTTAGCTCCTGGCCAGGCAGTGGAAAAGCTATTGTATTGGTTTTGGGGTTTTTTTGTTTGGTTTTTTTTGTGTTTTTTTTTTGTTAACTGCAAAAATTACATCAGCATGCATACTGAAGCAGTAAGGGACCAGTTTGCAGTATTTGGAAGCAGTTACTCTAATCTTATGGTCTGACTAGCAGGTGTTGGCAGTGAAGAATGTTTCCTGGGAACACTTACTGTTTATGCAATTTTATAAAGAGGGCTGTAAGCTGGAAGAAATGTCAAGTGAAATTATTAGAGTCACATGGATGTCAGTGCTTTGCGTTGTCTTGGCAAAGTGCAATTTATGGAATCTGTTTTGCATTGAAATTGGAACAGAGGAAGTCTCAACACGAATCACCCAGCCCAAGCTCCAAAGACATGTGATGAGAGTTGTCTAAGCATAAAGGTATGCTGAATGTAAATGCACTCAGGGAAGTCATAGTAGATGTGTGTGGCCTTGATGTGGTTCAGTCCTAGCTGACAGCTGAGCACCACGTGACCGCTCACTCACCCTTCACCCGGCAGGATGGGGAGGAAAATGGGAAAAACAAAGGCAAAGCCTCGTGGGTTGGGATAAGGACAGTTTACTGGGACAGCAAGGGAGAGGCAAACAACAACAACAGTAGTGATAATGGGATATTCACAATGGGTAATAACAGAAAGCAATTTACCGATCCCAGGACCCACTGGATGCTCAGCCCGTCCTGGAGCCACACCGAACCCACCCCTGCCCGACCAGCCCCCTTTTATGGTGAGCATGATGTCACATGGTATGGAATAGCCGTCTGGCCAGCTTGGCTCACCTGTCCTGGCTCCTTGTGAAAATTAACTCTATCCTGGCCAGAACCAGGACAGGCCTTAAAAAAGAACTGAAGAAAACAAAAGTGAGTTTATGGATGTTGGTGATGATTTTATGGTTATTCTAAGTAATCAAAATGTTCAGGTAAATTCTGGGGTTTACATCTAGTTTTTCTTTGTCCCATAAGAGACAAACAAAATAAATACACATAAACCTTTACATTTTTCAAGAATAACTTGGTCCCTGTGTGTAAGTTATGAGGGAAAGGGCAACACACCATCCTTCCTTCTCCCTTTGTTCCTCAGCTTTGGAACCGAGTACATTCAACAGGCTGCTGTTCATTGCTGGAAAAAAAGTAGGGTTTGGCAATCTTTCATTATAGCCATTGATTTTTATTATTTAGAGAACTTTCCATTTGGCTTAACAAATAGGTATGACTTAATAAAGCAAGACAACACAACAGTGTTAATTGCATGTATATTTTTGAGAGAGGCTTGGATTGACTGACATTACAGTAGAAAAAGATTGCTAATCAACAATATTGTATATTTATACCAAATTTGGAATAAAATAACAGATACAGTTACAGTTGTTGGCTGGAGAAAAGCATGTGATTTCCCCCCCCAACGTTTATGCATTAATTGTGCAAGCAAAATAATGCCAGAAAAATACTTGAAAGGAAAAGAAAGTGCTTGTGGTATCCAAAAACATTGTTATTAAAGACAAAGTTTTAAAGAATGGGCAAATTCATTGATCTGACAGGCGGTTTGAGTTGCCTTGTAGTGCAACTGTATTGCTATAGCCCCATAATTCACAAAACATTCGAATAAGTGTTCACTGCTTATAACTTGCTGTCAGACAAATGGTGGATTCAAGTATGATTCAGTGTGTATTTTTGCTATGCAATATTTACCATGAAGAGAAATCAAGTTCTTTTTTATACATAAGCAAATCTCCATTAGTTAAAAATTGATATATTATCTGTAGCATTTTCCTGTGAGGTCACAGGAAAGCTCAGCAGTTTTATCTGGTGCATAATGGGGAAGATAACATTTAGTAAGTTTAACATGTCCATCTGTCATGCCTGTTGAGAAACATTCTAGGTATAGCAATTCACAGTTCAATGGTGAGCTCTGTGTTTAAAATCAGTTCAGCACTGGGGGACAAGTTAATGTTCAGTAGATAGCTCAAGAGAGAATTGGAACATTTTGATCTTTTTTTGAGTTCAACAGTGTCTGGCTACGAAGACTGAAATTACCACCTTATTTGTCTTTGAGCTTTAATCAGCAGGTGAACCAAGCATACTTCCTACTAATTTGTCACCTACAGACTTCCTGGGGCAGTGAGTGAATCTTTAAATTGTGTTGTGTGTTTGATAGAGAGTTTTTCTGCTTCTTTTGTACTAGCAGGTGGAAGCAACTAGACATCCTTGTAGTAGTGAGGCTAGGTGGATCAGAAGTAGTCAGGCAATAAAAATCTACTTTTTTCTCTCAAATATTATTTCAATACTGTGCATTTTCAGAGTTCAAAATGTGTGCTGAAATAACTGTAAAAGAAGAGTTAATTCTAGAAAACAGATCAAACTATTTTTTTTACCTCAAGGGACCTATCCTTTTGGAAAATATTATCTAAAGATCACATCTGATTTTAAGGTTATAGAATACCTTTGTTGCTAGCAAATCCATAGCATCACAATTAACTCTGAAATAAATGCTGGCTCTAAGATGCGGCTGATTAGGAGATGGTTCCAAAGAGTGAAGTACCTCCAGCACTGTGCTTTGAGAAAGGCTCAGACTGTGTAGTAGCACTACCAAGCGTTTGCCTGACCAGCACTTGGTATAAGGTTCTTCTAGAAGGTTTTTTTTACTGCAACATGAGGCTGACATAATCTTATATCAGTAGAATTGTGTGTGGAATTCTCTGGCATGTATGCCAGTGAGAATAAGAACAATGTGCCAAAAGAATCTGTCTCTCTTTTCCTCCTCCCACTTCCAGATAAATGAGCTGGTGGGGAACAGGAGCTAAACTGTACTCTGTTCTGACCTCTTCCTGTCTGCTCTGTGTGAGGCAGGCACCACTCTCAGGATCATTGTTCATTTCTCTTTCCTTCAAGGAAGAGAGAACTTGAAGCTTAGCAACTGTTTAGGAGATGATTGCTCCCTGAATAGATGCTCTTCATGCTTTGTGCTTTCGCATGAGTAACACAGTCCAGCCCTTTATATTTTACACCAGAAATACTGAATATAGAAACAGATTCTGGTGTACTCAGTGTGCTGTAAGATATATTTAGGTTCTGTGGGACCCAACCCTGGGTCACTGTGCTCCCTGTGGTCCAGTTTCTTGTTCTTAAAACAGGACTTGTAAAACTTACCAGATCGCACTGCCAGAGCAAGCTCACTCTTCTGTGAAATGTCTGGAAGTCTGGGCTGGAGAACTTGTCACTTCCAGTCTGAACAGCTTGTCTAAAGTGTCATACAGTTATAATCTAAAGTGCCCTGCATTTTCAGAGTCCTTAATATAAATTAGGGAGTGTGATACATTCTCTGTAATTTGATTACTTTTTAAAAATATGTGTATCTTCATGGTTGGCATATTGTTAATTTCTGAAATTATCCCTTTCTCATGAGGAACACATTTAGTAGGCTTTCAAAATGTATGATTTTATAGAAATTGTTAGGACATTTAACAAAGTTTGTAATTGACCTAGGTCAGATATGATCTGAGGTTTTTAGCCTGTATTATTTTCTCCTGACAAAATCTTAGTAGGTGTTAAAACCTAAAACCTCTTATGCTGGATTTGCAATAAATGTGCCTTTGTGTGGCGGGTTGACCCTGGCTGGGGGCCAGGTGCCCACCAGAGCTGCTCTATCACTCCCCTTCCTTAACTAGACAGGGGAGAAAAGGTATAACAAAAAGCTTATGGGTCGAGATAAGGACACGGAGAGATCACTCACTAATTGTTGTCACGAGCAAAACAGACCGAACTTAGAGAGGGAATTCATCTAATTTATTACTAGGCAAAACAGAGTAGAGGAATGAGAAATAAAATCTTAAAACACCTGCCCCCACTCCTCGCATCTTCCCGGGCTCAACTTCACTCCCGGCTTCAACCTCCGCCCCCCTCAGCGGCACAGGGGGAGGCAGAATGGGGGTTACACTCAGTTCATCACATGTTGTTTCTGCTGCTTCTTCATCCTCAGAGGGAGGACTCCTCTCATCATTCCCCTGCTCCAGCATGGAGTCCCTCCCACGGAAGACAGTCCTTCATGAACTTCTCCAGTGTGGGTCTCTCCCACGGGGTGCAGACCTTCAGGAGCAGACTGCTCCAGCGTGGGGTCCCCCACGGGGTCACAAGTCCTGCCAGCAAACCTGCCCTGGCGTGGGCTCCTCTCTCCACAGGCTTACAGGTCCTGCCAGGAGCTTGCTCCAGTGCGGGTTTCCCATGGGCCACAGCCTCCTTCAGGTGCCTCCACCTGCTGTGGCGTGGGGTACTCCACAGGCTGCAGGTGGAATCTCTGCACCCCCTCATCCTTCCTCCATGGGCTGCAGGGGGACAGCCTGCTTCACCATGGTCTTCACCACAGGCTGCAGGGGGATCTCTGGAGCACCTCCTGCCCCTCCATCTGCACTGACCTTGGTGTCTGCAGAGTTTCTTACATCTTCTCACTCCTCTCTCCGACTGCAAAAGCTCTCTCTAACTGGTTTTTTCCCTTCTTAAATATGTTATCACAGAGGCACTGATTGGCTTGGCCTTGGCCAGCGGCGGGTCCGTCTTGGAGCTGGCTGACATTGGCTCTGTCAGACATAGGGGAAGCTTCTAGCAGCTTCTCACAGAAGCCACCCCTGTAGCACTCCCTCCCCACTACCAAAACCTTGCCATGCAAACCCAACACATTTTGCTTATGTAAGATACTAAAAAGAATAATTACCCTGAAACACTTCTAAGCTGTACTAATACTTATTGGTGTTTAGGTGTAAATAAAGCTTCTCCTATACTTGTACTTTGTGGTGTTTAAAGCAGAAGAGAACTAGAAATGAAGAAAAGTTCTCGCTTTTTGAGTGTGTGCGTAATTATTATTGTTCTTCCCATATCCTAGTTAACCTTATTCTCCCTTTATTTTTTCCTGACACAAATCACATCAGGAACCAATACTCTAAGATTCCCCCCCCCACACACATCTCGCCCTCCCCCAAGATTTAGATTAACTTAAATGTTTTGAAGAAGCCTATGGAAGGAGTGGAGATGGAGTTGTGTGCCTTTTCAAAATAGCCACATATGGGAAGTCCACTTGATTTATTAACTTGCAAAGACAAAAATCGCTCATATGGAGGCTTCTGTTTTATTCTGGAGATCCTTTCGGTGATCGTATGTTGTTTCATCTAGCCCCAAGCCCTGTTTTGAATAACCAAACAGGAATGGTTGATGGGCTATGCAAAAGATAATGCTGATTGTGTTGGCCCTTTTATATGCCAATCAAGTCAACCAGACTATAATCAGACCAATGGATATTTTTGCAGAATGTTACTTTTTTGTATGTTACTTTTTTTAGGATAAAAAGAAAATTTCAGATCATCTCTGACAGATAGGCCTTGTTTATCTATTCCTGTGCATCATCTGTATGATGTTGGAGTATTTTGACAGTGTTTCTTGTTTCCAACCAAATGGTAAGTATGCAGACTTTTCAAATACATGTGAAAATTTCCTCTCCCTTTGCTTTGTTGTCTTCCTATCAGCTTTTCTGCAGTGGTGCTGAGGAACACTTTATGATGCCATATAGATCACAGATTGAGGAACACTGGCCTAGACTGAGGTGATGGTACAGAAAAACAGTTTCTCTGAGTACTCTACTGGCCTAGACTGAGGTGATGGTACAGAAAAATTTCTCTGAGTACTCTTTCTCCCAAATTGCGGGAGAAAATCTGGTGCTCTTATGCAACTCACATTCAGACCATTTGATCCAAAATTATATGTTTAAAAATATGAACTCATATTTCAGGGTCCGTCTTTAAGTTTTATCTTCTGTTGAGGAACATTAAAGGATTTTAACCTTTTTTTTCCAGCAAGGTAGAATTAAATGCATGATTTTTATAGGGATGCCCTGCTGCTTTGCATTACACAGGGTTGTAGGTTTTTTCTTCGTCTCTTCTTAATCTAAGTTAGGATTTGTGATTGTTAACAAGCCTGAGGTATTGGAAAAGACATTTGTAGTATGTTTGGCTCCTTTTGGAGCCCACACTGATCTCAGTGAGACAGTCTATGATCTGTGTGCAGTGACACAATATAGCATGACACTATATGGCATGACAATGTTCTCAGTCCATGCTGCATTACCCACTCTGTTTCTTAGTGGTCTCAAACCAGATTTGTGTGTGGATATCCAACACCATGGGCTCAGAATGCTGGATGTGCTTGAAAAACCTTTTGTATCATCCACTGTATGTTTTGGAAAACTCCATGCTCTCCTTTCTGAATACTAATTTTTTTTTTTAAAAAAGCTGTCATCTTCATAAAATACTTTCATCTCCATGATATGTCCTTCAGAATGGGTCCACAGCTTCAGAAACTGGTTTACATTCCTCTACATTGAAGATGTATTTCAAGACCCATCTCTCTCACTTCAATGTAAAGACCATTAGGAGATATAAACTTGCAATGTTTCAAACAAACTTGTAAACTATCTTCATAAAATATTATGTCATTTGGATTTACTTAAGATTAATTTCCGAGTAGGATGAAGCAATGAAGTCATTGTAAATAGTTGTTAAAATCATGTGTGTCTCAAATGAGAAGAAAAATAATGGATGTTAATACATAAATGGTATCAGGAAAGTTCAGTGCAGCTATTCAAAGTGTGTATTGTTTATCATGCAGAACAAAGCCATATCCAGGTATTTTCTTTACAAGCAGAATCTGGTTGAAGTGAACTTTTTTGACCCGACAGCTCATTGGACCACTTCTTTTGCTGACAGTGTAACATAACTGCAACCATCTGCTTTATTCCCATTTTAACTTAGTGGGAGTACAGCTTTTTTAGTAAGTTGGTGGCAATAGCTGGTGCCTGTAAATATTTACTGACAGCCCGAGTGCAGTCCGTGTGCTTTTGAACAAAACCCAAGACATGGATGATAATCTGAAAGTTTGAAAGTTGTCTTTTTCCCTTGCAAATGTTTTCTGCATTTGTTTTTGGGCTTGCCACTAGCTCTGAATCTGGGAAACTCATGAGTCTGCACAACCCTTCTGCTGATTCCATCTTTGATCCTTGGAACATGAAATGAACAGAGTTTTTCTGACCAAATTAGTTCAAGGGAATCAACCAATGTATCTGATTGTTCAATGTCTGTCCCACTGCCTAGATCAGAAAACACAGTTAATTCTGCAGGCTCCCAAACAAAAAAACAGAGGCAGCAAAACTTTGCAATCAATAAAAAGTGATTCCTGTTCTTTGCGTTGCTTTATTCACATTTCTAGGAAATACTCTTTCAGTCCTTCACTTGTCCTCTGTTGCTCAGTGTCCCTGGTTTAGTATTCTTTTACTTCTAATTCATGTATGATCCAGAAAGAAGTAGAATGCAGACGTGCACATTCTGCATGTAAGCTCAAAGCAGGAGAGAAGATAGTGACCAAAGTAATCATTACTGAGACTCTCGTCCTGAATTCTTTGAAGGGTTACAGACCACTACCGTCAGCTTCCCTTTGTTGCAGAAGACTGACTCTGATTGATAGCCTTCAAATGTGTTACGAAGATGAGGAATAGGTTGTGGAGCACCAGTAACTATAGCTGCTTTGCCCACTGGGACAGAAGCAGCACCCCAGGCCATCTAGTAACTTGGAAATGGAGCACTGTGTACTGCTTGGGAGGAGGTTACTAGCTATATCCACTGAATATGGAAAAACATTTTTTCCTAGGTTTGCAAACCACACTCACTCAAATATTCTTGTGCCAGCTAAAATACACAGCTGTACATGAGGAAAGATGAGCCCACCATCAGTTCTCTTGCTGTAAGGTAGCCACATGCTGTTGTGTAGCTAAGCCAAGTCAATCAACACAAATAAATGTTAAATAAAAAGATTAGTTAACAGATACAGAAATTATATAACTGAGGGATGAGTGGTTATTTGAAAAAGAGAGACGAAGTGAAATACTGCAAGTCTATGTAGACTTTGGCTGTAGTTAGTGCAGGTGAAACTACTGTTGGAATTAAAGTGTTAAGAAATGTGATGCCTTGTGATGACTGGCTACATATCTTATTTTTGTACAGCTTCTGACTTTCAGAGCTGTTGACTATGCCTAGCCAGCATAAACAATGTGAACAAGGCTTCACTAAGAGTTTAGGTTCTAGCTATTACGTTTTCATTGTCTCTTTCTATGCTAGTTGGATGGATATAGTATGAAGTGCTGTTATTTCTTCTTTGGTATTTCAGCTTAATGCAAAAGTGTTTTTCTTGTATACTATTCTTTGCAAAGATTTCCAAGAAGGATGCAGACATTATCTTTGGCCTGGTTTTGTTCAGGTGCTGTTTTTATCATGTATCTTAGATAATCTGTCTCTTGGTTAAGACAAAGGAGCTACTTCATTACATAGCAGGTTTACTTAGCTATGCTGGGAGGTGTATGTTGTCAGTGCAGTCTGAAATACTTATTGCCTTACTTTAGAACTGCAGAGCTGTAGGCAGCTTTCAGTTTCTTCCTTTTTTTTTTGTAAAGACTGGGCTAACTTTATCTCTCTGTGTTCAGAGATCAAAAAAAGTCTTCTCTTGATGGTGGAATGTAATTGTTTTTACAGAATGTTCTTCTCACCCTTATTCGATAGCTTACTTTGGTTTACAAACATCTTGGTGTCATCAAAGCCTGCTTGGAGTGGCAGCATTATCCAGAATTATGGTACGTGCAGTTGTCACCCTCTAGTGTTACTGTGTATTGCAACAGGACCATTAAGATTGATACAATATCTAGAAACTACTGAATTAACTTGATGAGAAAGAAGGATGCTGGTGCACTTTGAGAAAGATAGATGTTAAAGGGCACAAAGAATTCTTAATGTTCCTCTGGGAGGCTATTGCACAAGTCAGTGATGAATACCATTGTGAAAATAATCAGTAAGATGCCTACTAGATGGTCAAGCCAAATGAAGGGGCAAAACATGGAAAAAAAAATTCAAAGCCTCAGGTCAGCTGTTTAGGTCTCTTTAACAGTAAACTCCCTGCCCCCTCACTACTAATTAATCTGTGGCTGGATCAACATCATAGCAACTGACTCTTCCAGAGACTACTACTCTTCACTGATTTATAAAACCAGTATGTGAGGAGATTTATTTAAGCTTAGAATGCTTACAAAATCAGGAACATATTTGAACTGGACAAGTAATTGTTGTTGAAATGAATAACATTAATTAATTGGAACCCTATTGTTATTATACAAAGTGAAGTTCCTGCTTTTGTTCCTTTTATTATTTTTTTTAAAGGAAGACAGTATTTTTTCCTTATCTGAAATGGAATTTGCCCGTTCTTGTGCCACTCTATAAGTATATGTTATATTCTAATGCAGAAATTAGCTCTAAAACAAGTAAGAATTGCTGTACATGTAGCTATATCATAGACAGATGAATAGATAAATAAGATCTTGGAGGTATCCATCAAATTCTTAGTATAAAAATCTTGACTTTAATTTTGTTTTTTAGTAACATACTTATTTTTGAAACCCAAGACTGGGTTTCTACAGAGACTTGTGAACACTGGGTATTGCAAATATTCAGTGTAGCTTTTCCTATCACAGTATAGGAGTGTATGACACTGAAAAAAACAGACATGATATACCCAAAGAAGAATTGCTACATATTTTGTTGATTAATATTTTTTAACATCCCTTGTATTAGTAATTGCATCCCTATATTATTAAATGCAGGTAGGACTGAGAGTGAAAGTGTTGGTTATTAATATCTGTTAGTTCAAGAAAGGTACAGTTCTTAGTTAAGGTGTCAGTAACACTGGTGTTTATAGAAAAGTAGTATTAGTAGTGATAAATAAGATGCATCTTAAGACACATCTGTAGTTCTTAATATGACATTTTTTCTTGATGTTAACTGGTATTGAAATTTAGCTAAAGACTACATGAAGACAATGTAATTATTCTTCTTTTGCTCAAGCAATAGCTAAAAGAAGTGTGTGAATCTGTTGGACATATATCACCTCAAAGTAATTAACAAGTTATATGTTTTGTCAATTTCCTGTTTATAATTCATTGCATTGATTAATTCTGTTTGGTGGGATAGAAACCCTGGTTAAAAAGAATGGGTATTTATTAGCTTAGTAAGACAATAAATAATCTGAAAAATAACATACACCTAGTTGGTAAACTAGGTGCCCCCTCTCCTTCCAGGCGAATGAGTGGAAAGGATTCAACAATTCTTCAATGTTTTTTTTGTTTTGTTTTGTTTTTTTCCCTTTGAAAGATGGGGAAAAAAATCAATATTTAAATATGTGAGTGATCTGTAAGGGCTAGAATGAGTTTGTGTATGTAGGTTGTTAGATGAGCTAAACAATTCTAAATTAAAGAAGACTGACTGTCTTTAAGAAGTCTTGAGTTACCTCTCTAGCTTTTTGGAACATGAACCTTCTTGTCTTCTTCTGGCTGTTTTTATCATGGAGGAAAATTTTTAAATAGCAGCAGTTTGTTAAATAATAATGTGAGCTAAAGCATCCTCCTTATTGTGGCAGTAGTTACCTGCTGTGACTGTTGCGTTACCATCTTCCTGATGCTTTAAGCCTTGACAGCAAGGTCTCCTTTACCAGTTGGGAGTTTCAGGACCCTTAAGAACCCAGACTTCATGTCATTAATGCTATCAATATATCTTTGTTTCCTCAGAAACATGCTTGTCCAGCATGAATCATATTAAGAAGTAGGGAATTCAATTGTAGAGATTTGTAGGATAAGACTGTTATGCCCTAACCCAGCAAATGTACAATATGAATAATTATTTCTATTTGCTCAAACAAGAGGCTGTACTTAGCTATCTTAATACTGTACCCTTGTAAAACTCAAGGGTATGCCTTAGTGAGTCGCAGTGAGATGATTTAACTGCTCACTGCTGTTGAAAGGATGATCCTGCTCTTGTACTCTTCTCATTTACCATTTCTAGTTCCTTACTCAATTTAACTCTCAAAAGAAGTGGAAAAGAACTCAGCAAGAAAACAAGCCCTTCTCTTCCCAAACTTTGGAATTTTCCAGTGAGTTGCATCCATTGAGAATTAGACCTGTGCAAGCTAGGATGCTGAGCCTTGTGGCAGGGAAAAGAGGATGGGATGAAGGGACAGCGTACAACCCCTCTCCCTTTGAATGGCATTGAGCCATTAGAGGTAGCTGCGGAACCACAGGCTGGTTCCATTTTATGGACGTGGAAACTTATGGGTAAAATGGCCTCACCATCAAGCCAAGTGTGGAATTGCAAATGGCAGCCACCTCTTCGGATTCCGCTCTCAGTGCTTATCTGTTATGTAAACGTGTTACCATGAATTCTTACACATCCTAAGTGGACATCTATCTTGACAACTAGTCTTTTTATGTCTTCTCCTAGAAATAAATCCTCATTTTACTTTCTTTTTTTTTATTTTAACTTTTTTCCTCATTTTGTTTAAATCTTCAATTAAAACAAAGATATTGTTACCCTTGAACTAACAAATTGGTTAAACTTAATATTTGTATGTGCTGCTCAATGAAGCTGTGATAGATGGTATGACACATTTTATCTAATCATAGATTAATATGCCAGCCCATCACAAGCTCTATCTTTCTGGAATGCTTTGGTACCAGGAAGATCCTGTAACAGAAGACAGGTATTTTGGGAAAGCAAGGGGGGGGAATGGGAGAGGGAGAACGGAAAAGGCTGCCTGACCTTCATTCTTGTTACTTCTCCCTCTCTCTCTTTTCTCGGTCTCATAAATTGGAAAATTAAATGAATTGGCAGTATGCGGGAATAAATTGTCTTCCTTTTTATTTCTCAGAAGTGTAAAGATGTAATGTTTATTTCTTTAGCAGTCCGGTCAGTTGAAATGTAGCATTATTTGGGCCTTTATATAAGTAATTATCATCTTGCTTGTGGATTTTTTAGGGCTGTAATTTGTTAGCTTGTTTTCAGGCCAAGAAATTTCCTCTAAGGTCAATGGGTTTCTGAAAGATTGTGCTACAGGCAATACCTGAAGTTCTTTAAACCTGTTTTCTTGCAGGGCAGCACAAACTTGTTTTATTGCTTAGAACATTTGGGGAAGGTGAAAGGATTCACAGTTGAGCACTTCAGATGAACTGAATAAAGCTATGGAGCCATTGTAAAACCACTGGTTGTGGCTGGGCATAGGAAGGAAAGAGATGCTAACTAATTAGGAGTAAAGAAACTTTGCCTCTGGCAGGGAAATAAGGTACAGGAGTGTATCATTAACTGAGACTGAGAGTGGGAGGGAGCAATACTGGTTGAGGGAATGCATATTTGTTTTCCCAGGTGTTTCTCACCTGATTCTTCCTGTTCTTATTGACTGTGTCTACTATTTTCTCTCAGCAGGAGCATCGTACTGATTATGTTTTGCTTGTGTAAAGTCTGTCAGCTCTGCTTCCACTGCATTTACACCTTCTGGCACAACAAAATATAGTGTGGGCAAGCATTCATGCAGGATGCTGGGATGCTGTCAGGGTACAAATTTAGAGGCATTCATAGAGGGGGAAGAGAGAGTAGCTTCGGGTACTTATTTTGCAAGGTAAGAAATTTTAACACTGGCAAGGGTTCAGTTTTAAAAGCAAGATGCAATACAACCTCTGATTTCCTTGTGAGTCTGCTTCAGGAATGTTCTAATGATACCATAGTGGATGCTAGGTTGAATGATTTCATTTTATCATTATCATAATAATCATTATAATATTCTAATATTTATAATGGCATAATTGGAAAATGCTAGCAATCTGTAGGCCCCAGCCTACACAGAGAGGATTTCTGAATCTGAGCACTCCTGGTAAAAGTGGATAAAAAGAAAAAAAAAAAAAAAATGTTCCAGTTGCAATGGCCAGAGGTGGAAATTCCAAGTGAGAATAGACAGGTGATGCAAGAACCTTAGGATTGAGACGTACTTTGATTTTAAAAATGGACAAACCCTTTGTTTCCATGTAGTCAGCTCTGGTAGTGTAACCCCGTTACCAACACACAGCAACCCTTGGCAAGCGCATCTGTTCCTCTTATTGGCACTGATGTTTTTCCAAGACCTTTCTTATCTCCTTTTGAGATAGAAGTTACTGGAGGGAAAAGTATGTAAATGACATGCAAAGCAAAATTCCTTGTGAACCAACTGTTGTTCTGATTATTGCTCTTAAATCATCTAAATAAATCTATGCCTCATGTCATGGGAGCTGTTTAATCTGGTACTGAGATAGTGGGTTATGTGTTCAATGTGAACTCAGTTCAGAGCAAATGTGTATACTTTTTAATATGATAGTCTGATAGTAGGGTATAATTAGATATATGTATCTGTAAGCTAAGTAGATAATTCATATTTTATCATATTTTATGTGTATTTCTGAGAAACAGAATCCACAAATATTTTTTTTCTTCCCTTATACAACTGTACAAATAAATTATAAAAGCCTTTGCTTTACTGATCACCTTCTGATGTTGGGCTGAAAAATACATCAATATGACATAATGTAACACAGGCAGAAAAGACATAGCTGTGTTATGCAGAACTGAAAGAAAAGCTTGAGTTTAAAACTCAGACATATTAGGTATGTCTTTTTTTTCCTCTCTGCAGCATGTACCACATACTAGATATTCCACATACATAAACCATAGGCTGTTTAGACTTTACTCCTGCCCTGGTGCACTGACTGACAAAATTATTCTTCACCTGCTAAATGTTCAATCTATATGTTTGTTATATTCAAGAGCATTCTACCTACCATGACTGCTGTTGTCTTCTGCTTCAACTTTGAGTCATTCTGGGGTTTGTGCTTCAGTAGGACTTCAGATTAATTTTATGCATTGGAACTCACTAATGTGATCTTGATTGTTTGGCAATAAGCCAAACATACATGACCTGTCCATGCCAAGAGAGAGTTTTATCATGAACAGTCCAAAGTATTAGTGCTGGTAACAGCCATTACCTCATTCCTGAGAAGAAAGCAAAGACTGTATAACATACGTCTCAGCTATGCAAATGTTATAAGTGCTTAATGAAGCTGTTTGCTGCCAAACCTGTATTCTGCTTATCTCCAGGAAAAAAAAGACTTATGTTCTCTAGGACAAAGATGATGATGTGGGAAAGATCAGCCCCCAAAAGGCTTTTTTTTGGTGAGAGATTGTGTTAATTCTTGCTAAAGGAATTGTTAATCTGTTAGCGATTCAGCCTTCAAATAATCTTCTGTGTCTAGAGATAAGTGCATACCTTGAGACTACTTTTTTCAAATGTTTTAAAAATACTTTTATATGCCATTTCTTTTTCCTGTGGAAAGTCATCACTCTAGCATGGCTGCTAATAATATAAAGTGATATTTTTTTACCAAATTAGTATAAAAGCAAACATTTGAAAAGGGTTTTGAATGGCTAATTTAAATAGCTGTTTCCATGAACAATCCAATGAGAATATAAATGATTTTATGTAAATCAGCATAAAATAGTTTATCTTTTGCTGCTTTGATTCCTGCCCTCCCATACAACAGCATTCTGTTGTTGCTTCAGGCTGCCTCTGTTTTCACAAAAGACAAATATTTTCTTTAGGAGCCTTTCATCTGGAAAGTTCCTAATTTGTTTTCCAGTAGTCAGTGTTTCTCTTTTTGCATGTTTTTCCTGATTCCAGGCTTATCTTTGTATGGCATAATAGACATCCATACCATCTGTGTGCTGTGTTGCTTATGAAATACAAACACTTGTTCAAGGTGGTGCAGATGACTTTCCTCCTTTGCATTAGAGAAGCTGGCAGTAACAGATTCACAACAGAGAGAAAATTGGAAGTATACCTTGTATCTTCCCAGTCTTTTAGTCTGGAGTTTCTCTGTGGTTTGTTCATTGTGCAGGAAGATCCTTGAAATTGGGATCTGATCACCCCCACTTATGTTTGAAGCCCTTTGATCAATAAACTTCCTATTACTACTGGTTGGATTAAAATTTATAAAAAGAAAGTGTGCTTAGACCATTGAGTTGTGAGGTGTCATTGCTAACATTGTCTATGTTACCAGTCTCTGTTTATGCAACAAAATACAGTGTCTAGCAAGGTATGAGGCTTTGAATACCCCAAATCAACATAGGTAATATCATACAGGTGTAGACTGGGTTAAAATTTTTTCATGGTATTGCATTGCATTAAGTAGCCACATTGCTGAAACCAAAAAGGAGGCAGTGTCAGTTCTTTAATCTTGCATTTCTTTCCTGCATATTAAGTATTGAGATTTTCATTATAATCGTTCACACAATTCTGACTATCCAATTGCTTGTTGCCAGCTCAAACCTTAGTCTTGCTATAGCAGCCTGATATAACCTATTATGAAAATTCCCATCCTTAACTATTACATCAATCAGTCTTTGTAGTATAAAAGTGTATTAACTTTGTTATTTATTAGTTGCCATTATACGCTGCAATGTAATGAGGTAGTGGAATTTTACTGGAGACTTTGGTATTGTTCGTGCTTAAATAAAACAAACTGAGGACAGCCTGGCCTGGGAAGTAAGGACTTTGGTTCTTGGAAGCTTGGAGCTGTCCATGAAGGATAAAAGATACACCCCAGGACAACCAAGATAATGCCAGCATCCTCACTCCTCTAACACATCTTTGAAACCCTCCCAGCGTTGTCTGGCATCATAGATAAGGAAATATAGCAAAACTGACTCCAGGGACAACTGGACATCAGACAAGCGGCAGAAATGCTGCAGAAATATAGTTGCTTTGTGAAATTTTGCTATGATTAGTAATCGGTAGGATAGGTGTTAGTAATTAGTCAAATTGTGTTGTACCTGAACACTGAAGAGTATAAGAACCCTGTGTAAAACCACATTTAGGGTACCTCAGTTTGGCTGGGACACCTCATGCACATGAATAAACATTTACCCTTGTAATTCAGGGACCAGTTGCAAGTTTTCTTAACAAACAATACTTGTCACTTGCAGAAATTTGTAAGCGCTTTTTTGGGGAAAAAAAAAAGACAACTGTTTGATTTCTTTGCTATGTAACTTGAAATTTGTTGTTATTTAAGAAATTGGAAATAAAAAGAACCTTTGCAAAGGTTCTTAGTAATTGCAGATTTGGAACCAAGTGGAATGTTGAAATCTGGAGCTAGATTATCTGTAATAGCCTTATAGCCAGACAACAAAAATGGGTTCTGTGGAAGAGCTACCCTGATGTAGAACTAATGTAACATAGGTGTCATTGCAGGTCCTCAGCTGTCTTCTTAATTGTAATGGGATATACATTCATAGCTGAAAGTACCATGAAAATACAGGATATTGATTTCTTGAGAAAGTAAAAAATTTGCTATTTGAGATCTGAGTCTATGACAGTTCTTTTTTCAGTGTGGATGGGATTTCACACATTTCTTTTGCTTCAAGACCAAAGGCAGGACAAACAACATCAGTTAGCTGGCGCTTGATGTGATTGCACGTTAGTTTCCCATCTTAGTGTGTAAAAGACGGCCTTTTATGCCTTTTTAATTTACTAATCCCTAAGTCTTCAGAACAGTTCAGTTAGCAATGTTGTTTCTTCTTGGGCTATATAACGACATCACCAAAGAGATAAGAGGGGGAAGTACTGAGGAATTTCCTTGTACTTCCACAGCACTCTCTAATGAGAATATGGTTAATGGAGAATATGTGGAATATCGTTTACCTTGCAAATTGCACTGATTTTTTTTTTTTAAAAGGCTGTAGAATAAACCAAATTTGTTGGGCACTATGCTGTTTTGCCTGTAGAAAAGCAGTATGGGAAGTCTCTGTAGCTGTTTAACAAGAAACTTCCATAGCAATCTGAGAAATCTAAGAAATAAAATTTAGTCTTTAAGCATCCTGCTCCTTATGTATCTTAGCAATGGTTGGAAGGATGGCAAACTGGTGCTCCCTAGACTGATGTATTCCCTTGAAAGCAGAGTCCTCTGTCTCAAATTTTCTTTGTACTAAAGGCATTTGGATGGATGACTCATGGGGATAGCTAAGTTGCCAGTAAGCATGTGTTGGTCACAAACCAGTCCAGTTCGGTTCTCTACAGGGATGCCAACATCTATTGTGTGACTGTCTTCTGCTGCTGAATTCCCTTAGTTTCTAAGCCCCCTTGGTTTTGGGTCCCTTGAGCCCCTCCCCTGTGTGCAGACCAAATAGCTGAAATAACTTAATCGTCCTCAACTGCTTAAACTTGCTGCTTTTCCTCTGCTGTCTACTCCTCTCCCCCCTCCCCCCAAATTGTTTTCTTTCAGAGCCTGCCTTCTTCTATCTGGTTTATAGATGCATACATCAATGCTATAACAGTAAAATGAGGACTAGAATGTTTTGCAAAGCAGTATACTAACTACAAACATTGTTTTCCTCTTAAGAGCAGTAGAACTAAAGACAGCACGTTGTTTGCCACTTCATTGCTCTCAACAGTGACCTCTCAACATTTCAGTGATTTCTGGATTTGTTCCAAGTTCTCAAGCAGGGGAAGTCTTTTCTGCTTAATCCATTTACCTCATTTTTTGTAGAGGAATACCCCCATACACAGTGAGCTTTCCTTTAAAAAATAATAAATTAATTTTTAGTGGCATGCATCACTGCCTCTACCTGTGGGCTCTCAAAGGGAAACTTCCACGTTGTGACCTCCAGTCCTTCCCACTCCCTTTATTCCCTGAAGTCTTCAAGCAGAACTGTGATCTGTTACCTGTAGATAGCTTACTGCTTTGTAAATTCATGTGTTTCAGCAGACTCGCACCTGAATAAATACAGCTACCAAACTGAGGTTATACCAGGCTTCTTAATCAAGCCCTGCCTTTTGTCTGGGAGATGGGAAGGAAGAAGAGGAGAGCTGGCAACAGCCCTAACATACTGCTGCTCTTGTTGTACGTGGACTGACTATACTTGTCTTCTGTTTACCACGTCATAACTTTCACTGAGAATGTCTGATGTTCCTTCACCTGATATTTGTTACACAAGAGGTCTTTTTAGTGATTTCTATTTCCTAGTGTAACTGTTTTCTTCTAATTCTCAGTTGTTTCATTTTTATTCTTGACTCTCTGAAGTTGACATTACTGCATATATTTCTAAGCAAAGATGAAAGGTGACAAACTGTTCAGAAAGAGTGACAACTTTGTAGGAGCAGTCTTTGCATTTAAAAATGTAGTGTATGACTGTTGCAGTGATGATGGATCCATAGACCTCCACTTCACCATTGGTTTCAATGAAGCCAGAAACAAAAGAGCAAAGGTTACATAATTTCCTTTTAGGACCTACTCAATGAGACCCTACAGCCAATTTCTTGAGAAACTCACTTCAGGAGTTTACTGGTTTAGATTCAGTGCTATATTATGTTCATGTCTGTTTGTGAGCTTCATATTTATATCTGGAGAAAGTAACCACTGTATCCTTGAGGGGTAAGGATGCTAATTTGTAGGTGTGTTTTGGCAATGAGTGATTCATGGCCAGTTTTAACTAATTCAGGTCTCCCCAGGGTATATACAGAATCTTAAAGCTATGGATTAAGGCTAAGCCCTTTTTTTGCCATTGCAGTGTGATGATGCTTATTTTTCATGAAAGCCTGTAACATACTTAATAATTATTCTTCTGTTTCTGCCATACTCTGGTAACAAAGCAATATTAACATCTCATTGGGACCTCCATGGTTACCCCACTGTACAACATTTTATCAAACTACTGCAAAGGGAAGCTGAGCTGTAAATTTACAGCTTTTTCAGTTGCTCCAACTCAGCAGCTTGTGTACAGCATCATATTCCACATGAAATGCAAAGTATTTGGTAGTTAACTTACTGTTGTGTGTGCAGATCGTTTCTTACTAAATCTTTGCCTTTCCATGTTATATTTTCTGATTAAAACATGGATGATTTTGGATTCAGTCTGGCAGTTTGTGAAAACCATGCCTCCCAAGATGATGCTGAGCCTGCACTGGCATGTGTTTGGGATTTAACAGTGTCTATTAGAATCCAGATGACACTTAACAAAAATGAGTATTTGGCCATGTCATTGTCATTCAGAATTTCTTGCCTCTTAGGTAATTAAAAATTATCTTTTTATTTGTTTCTTTTGGAAATGTATGTAAGCAATGGTCTCTGTCACTTTTTTGCTCACCAGTCCACTTGGTTGGTTCTTTACCTAATTCTGTGGATTCGGAGAGCTGTGTGCCCAACTGGTTCATCTCTTAACCTTTTCTGAGCCTGAAAAGACTTTTAAAAACAGGAATCATGAGATAATTCCATGAACTTCTATTGCAATTTCACTTTCCTCCTTCTATCTGTTTCCTTATCTTTATAGCAATGCTTTATCTGGATACAGCTAACAGCTTAATATTGCTAGCTTACAGTGAGTATCCAAAAATGCAATCCTTTCCACTTTCTCTCTGTGCTCCTGTTTAAAAGAAAATTTATTGACAGTTTTATCCTTCTATAAAGAGCAGTAGTCCTCCAGCTTTTGTAATGAGTCCATCATCATCTTCCTATTTTGTATAAAGGAAAAACATCTTTTATTTGGTTAGTTGGTGGTGGACCTAATTGTCAAAGAAGGTTTCAATGGAGGGAGTTAGCTTTCCTCCTTCAATCAACCCAAGACCAATTGCAAACACAGTAACAAAAATTACAGATTGAATTTGCAGATCAAATTTAAAATGTACTGGGAAATAATAACAGAGCCATTTGTCACAAAAGTTGTAAGACATGAACTGATTGGTTATTGGTCCAAATAGACAATTGGAAACAAATATCAAATATCCATTCCAATTTCCAAAAGGAAACTAAGCAGTCTTTGTGATTATTGCCTTTGTGCTGCTTTTCTAGAGAAGCTGGAAACTAAACTGCAAATGCAAGTAGTTTTCATTACTATGCAGTTGCTGCTCAACACTTTTAGTGCTTGATCAGTTATGTGGCTCTTCTTATCCAAGAATAATTAGAGTACTCACATGTCAAAAAAGCTTAGCAGACTCATGCCTTAATTGGAGATTTGTCTTCAATGAGCTGCCTATCTTTAGTGTGAGCAGTGACAAAGGCAAACTACAGAGGTGTTTTGAAAAGTTTGTAGACCAAGCCTTAATATATTTGTGATAAATTTTTTCTTTTTGAAACTGGAGAAATGTTTGTTCTGTGTTTAAGTTGAGGCATCTCTGCGGTGAAAGAATTAAATTTTCATAAATCAGTGTCTTTTCCTTATCAGAAACAGCTGAATCTAACTGAAATTTCCATGACTCCAGCCTGCTCCATTTAAAGTCTGCAGTGTCTTCTACTTCTTCCAATAAGTGCTACCAAATTTAAAGTCTGATAAATGGAAGGGCAAGGTATGAGAAACTTGCCTTAGTCTCTATTGTGTGAACTGGAAATTTCTCAGGTACACAACTATTCAAGAAGTGCTTTGAAAATTTACAGTATTCAGGCTGCAGTTACAAGGGGCTAAAGGATTTATTACCCATTGTTTGTCCAAAGTGCAGAATCTTGTCAGAGTCCAAAAGTCTCTGACCAGGTTCTTTTAGATATTCCACATACGGATGGTATAACGTTTAATAACAAATTTAGTTATTTGAAGATACTTGATGTTACATGGGATTTCTGATTTAGCAGAGTGATACAAAATATACTGAAAACACTAAATATATTTGGGCAAAATATAGCATTTGCAATACACAGTTCAATGTCAATACCAGTGTGATTCCCATTAGTGGTCTCTATAATATGGTCACTGTCACACTGCTGGGCATCCCCAGTCACTGGGAAGGAATGGGTTCAACATGGGTTGGAGCCAGCTCAAGCCTGTTGTTCTCTTTGAAATTCTTTTTTTAGTTTAGTTTTTTATACTCTTTCAGGCTGAGCATGCTTTACCCCCTCTAATATTCACTCACCCGAGCTAGTCTAGCTAACTTGAGGAGAAATATTTACGTCACCAGTTGATCCACTCAGTTATGATAGCCCTTTACCTAAAATAAGGGCCACCCTCACAAAAGTCCCCTATGTGCTGAGATGAAGTCAGCTTTGCAACAGCTGTGGTCAGTCACAGTCTGCATTGTTCCATGAGCTTCATGGGCACATTGCCCTTGCCCATCTTCTCTCAGCCTTCTTCCATTTTAGGAGTTTATTGATCAGTCACAAATCTCTTTGGGATTCAAAATAATGGTGATGTGACTGCAGAATGGATGTTTTCATTGTAGTATAATCAGAAAGCAGTTATTTGTTGCCTTAATAACAGATGTTACAAATGCCTGCCTTCCTCCATTTTGCCTCAGGTCTACTCCTCCACCTTCCTCACCCTCCCTATGGTATCTTGTTACTTAATTGGGAAGATGAACTGCACATCTTGCAGTTGCTGGTGCAGTAACACAGTAATGTTTTTAACATTAGGAGCTGGGAAAATAATACCATCCCCACCCTGAATTCAGAAGTAGAATATTTGAATAATCTAATGTTAGACAGGGAAAAGCTCTTGGGGAGATACTGTAAAGAATAATGTTGCATTTGCTCTTGGAAGCTATCTAAATAATGCAGTTGACATTTTTCCATTTCAGAAAGTAGTAGTTCGGTTACTTTTTTTCTTTGGAGCTGTGAATAGTGGCAATCCAAATTTTGGAATAGTATCACAGTGCAATGATCTACCCCTGCTCGAGATGGATGGAAAGATATAATTTTAAAAGGTACCTCCGTGCACATATTTCTAATCCCTTACCTGCTTTACCCCCTCTAAAAGCCTCTTACTTGAATGTCAACCTAAAACATTTTGTGAAGGAAACTAGCAGTTTTTCACATTCTGCTTAGGGCAGTTAATGGCCCTGTTCATAAATGTTTAACATTAAAAGCTTTAGAATTTGTGCTGTTCATCATGTTTCTACAACACACCATTGCATGTTCATTAGAGAGAAGACATAGGTAAAGATTTCTGAAAGGTGTTTCATAAAAGACACTAATTTCATTGTTTCATAAGCAAAACTTAAATGATTTAACTAAAGCTCTTAGGTCACAGAAAGGAGATGGTACATTATCACTTAATTTCCTGAAATATATTTGGAGACATTTGGGAGATAAGTATGGTATCAGAGACATTTAAGTATTTTCTGAAGTCCTGTTTTTGTTTAAAATTTTAAAGAAATGCAGCAGTGCTGTAGTTCAAAACTTTCTGCCATTCAGAATTGAACCTAAACACCTTTACATCTGTTGTCTCTTCATATTGAAGTTTATTTGTTGTTTATTGGTAGGTAACAAGTCAGATCTGCTTGTATTTCTTACATGTTTCTGCTCAGAAGGGTTCTACTGGAATCAAACACAGAAATAGTAGTTTACGAGACTGTAATCAGAAACTGACAAACGCTCATTAGAGTTCCAAGGACATTTGAAGCCGGCTATGTTTCGGGTTTTTTTTTTTTGGTTGTTGTTTTGTTTTATTTTTAAATTATATAGTTTCTCACTAGAATTGTTAGCTAATGTCTATCCTGCCTTTGTTGGATGAGGTTTTTGCTCTGCAGTTCTGGGTTAGCATGTATGAGAGTCTTTTCCTGGTTTTCTTAGTTTCCAGTTAGGGCAAGAACCATTGAGCCATTTTTTCCCTAGGTTTTACATTCTGTGCACATATCACACTGAATAACATATAAACCTTTAACAAACTTGGACTAAGGGTTATGAGTTTATAATAAAACCTACTTGAACAACAGTTATGTTGTATTTAGTGTCTTAGGGCAAGGGTAAACTTTGTGGTTGTCCATTACCTATCAAGATGAACAGACTGACTTATGTCAGTAGATTTGTGTTCACTGAGGCATGCTGCAGACAGATAGATCCAGGGGAACTTTTCTGTCTTGGGTCTGGACAGGTATTTTGTCCCTCTAAATAACTTACTACCTTTTCTCCTGGGCTGTTTTATTACTGTAGTGAAAAAATGCTGATCATTTGTTTTGTCGGAGACCAGAGTGCTTATCGAGCTTATCAAGCACAAATCCTACTGTTATTAATAAATGTGAGGTTTTTTACAAATGAAGCACCAAATCTTCTAAATCTTGCCCCTTTTCCATCTCCAAGTAAAATAATTAAAAGCTACTAAAAGTTGTAGCTGTTTCCACTTTGTCGAAAAAAGATAGTTCACTTTCTCTTTTTTCTTTTTTTTTTTCCTCTATCAACCAAGCTTTTAAAAATAAAGATCAAAAAATGGATTTGAGGAGAGAAAAGAGTTGGTCAAAATTGCTGCAGGGAGGAGGAAAAAAACAGAACATGAAAGAAAAGAGAGGATAGAAAAACTGAGATACAGGAACTGTTGTGATGTGCTCTAAGGAAGTGGTAAATGTGATGAACCTCTTAAAAAACCCCCACAAAACAAAACAAAAAACCAAAAAAAACCCAACAAACAAAAAAGTCATGAACTGCTATTAACCAAAAGAAGAAGCATCAGAGGCTGACTATTTTAAAATACAGAATATGTTACATCTTAGACTAGATTGAATATCCAGTTAGTTTGTGCTTTGCATATGCAGTGTTCATGTCAGGGAAGGTAATGAGGTCTTTCTATATGTATAGAAAATTGTAACAGGAACTGCAGAGTGCATCATTCCTTTAGAGATATCACAACGGTTCCTATGTCTGCTTTCCTATCCCTTCTTTTTCTCTAGCTCCATTTTCTGCTTTCCTAGTCTTATGGCTCTTTCTTGTTAGAAGGCTCCCATTCAAAATCAGAAGTGGCCTGACAGCTTCCCTGTCCTTGTTTAGATGTAGACTACTGCACAACTGTAAGGCACTAGAGAATCAAACTCTTGGGGTAATGCAACTCTGTTAATAGAACTTCTGACTTAGAGAACCACTAATCTTCTGTTACTTGTAGCATATGCCTGCAATTTTCTAATGTGCACAGGCTGTAAATGTTTTCATTGTGTTGTTAGTATTTGTGTATCTATCTCTTGAGGTATTTTACATGATGTTTCGAGAGTGAATGAGGAAAGCATGGAGCTCCACCTGGGGATGCATAAGGAGCCCACCGAGAGCCTATGGGTCAGGATTAAAGGGAGGGCTGGGGCAGGGGACATCATAGCGGGGGTCTGCTACAGGCCACCTGACCAGGGAGACTGAGCAGCGGAAGCCCTCTATAGGCAGATAGGAGCAGCCTCATGCTCACAAGCCCTGGTCCTTATGGGGGACTTCAATCACCCTGACATCTGTTGGAGGGGCAACACACCAGAGCACAAGCAATCCAGGAAGTTCCTGGAATGTGTCGATGACAACTTTCTCCTCCAAGTGATAGAGGAGCCCATGAGGAGAGGTGCCATGCTGGACCTTATTCTCACCAACAAGGAGGGCCTGGTAGGGGATGTCAAGCTCAAGGGCAGCCTTGGCTGCAGTGACCACAAAATGGTGGAATTCAGGATCCTCAGGGCAGCGAGGAGGGCACACAGCAAGCTCACTACCCTGGACTTCAGGAGAGCAGACTGTGGCCTCTTCAGAGATCTGCTTGGTAGAATACCATGGGACAAAGCCCTGGAAGGAAGAGGGGCCCAAGACAGCTGGCTAATACTCAAGCTTCACCTCCTCCAAGCTCAGGAGCGATGCATCCCAACAAAAAGGAAGTCAGGGAAAAACACCAAGTGGCCCCTGTGGATGAACAAGGAGCTCCTGAGCAAAGTCAAACAAAAAAAGGAAGCCTACGGAAGGTGGAAGCAAGGGCAGGTAGCCTGGGAGGAATACAGAGAAAACTGTGCAAGCAGGCAGGGATCAGGTTAGGAAAGCCAAAGCCCTGATAGAGATTAGTCTGGCCAGGGATGCCAAGGACAACAAGAAAAGCTTCTATAGGTATGTTAGTGATAAAGGGAGAACGAAGGAAAATGTGGGTCCCCTCCGGAATGAAATGGGTGACCTGGTTACCCAGGATATGGAGAAGGCTGAGGTACTCAATGACTTCTTTGCCTCAGTCTTCACTGGCAAGTGCTTGAACAACACTGCCCAGGTCACAGAAGGCAAAGGCAGGGACTGGGAGAATGCAGAACCACCCACTGTAGGAGAAGATCAGGTTCGAGAATGGGACCTGATGAGTTGCATCCACAGGTCTTGAGGGAACTGGCGGATGAAGTGGCCAGGCCACTCACCATCATATTTGAGAAGTCCTGGCAGTCCAGTGAAGTTCCCGCTGACTGGAAGAGGGGGAACATAACCCCCATTTTTAAGAAGGGTAAAAAGGAAGACCCAGGGAACTATAGGCCGGTCAGTCTCACCTCTGTGCCTGGCAAGATTATGGAGCAGACCCTCCTGCAGACTATGCTCAGACACATGGAAAATAAGGAGGTGATTGGTGACAGCCAACACGGCTTCATTAAGGGCAAATCGTGCCTGACAAACTTGGTGGCCTTCTATGATGGGGTTACAGCACTGGTGGGTAAGGGAAGGGCAACTGACATCATCTGCCTGGACTTGTGCAAGGCATTTGACACTGTCCCGCATGACATCCTTGTCTCTAAATTGGAGAGACATGGATTCAATGGATGGACCACGCGGTGGATAAGGAATTGGCTGGATGATCGCACTCAAAGAGCTGTGGTCAATGGCTCAATGTCCAAGTGGAGAACGGTGACGAGTGGTGGTCCTCAGGGGTCGGTACTGGGACCAGCACTGTTCAACATCTTTGTCGGCGACATGGACAGTGGGATCGAGTGCACCCTCAGCAAGTTTGCTGACGAGACCAAGCTGTGTGGTGTGGTCAACGTGCTGGAGGGAAGGGATGCCATCCAGAGGGACCTTGACAGGCTGGAGAGGTGGGCCCGTGCGAACCGCATGAAGTTCAACAGGGCCAAGTGCAAGGTCCTGCACGTGGGTTGGCACAATCCCAAGCACTACTACAGGCTGAGCGAGGAATGGATTGAAAGCAGCCCCGAGGAGAAGGACTTGGGGGTATTGATTGATGAGAAGCTCAACATGAGCCGGCAGTGTGCGCTTGCAGCCCAGAAAGCCAATCGTGTCCTGGGCTGCATCAAAAGAGGTGTGACCAGCAGGTTGAGGGAGGTGATCCTGCCCCTCTACTCCGCTCTTGTGAGACCCCACCTGGAGTACTGCGTCCAGCTCTGGGGGCCCCGGTACAGGAGAGACATGGAACTGTTGGAGCAAGTCCAGAGGAGGGCCACGAAGCTCATCAGAGGGATGGAGCACCTCTTCTGTGAGGACAGGCTGAGAGAGTTGGGATTGTTCAGCCTGGAGAAAGGAAGGCTCTGGGGAGACCTAATTGTAGTTTACCAGTACCTGACAGGGGCCTACAGGAAAGATGGTGAGGGACTGTTTATGTGGGAGTGTAGTGACAGGACAATGGGTTCAAGCTGAAGGAGGGCTGATTTAGATTAGCTGTTAGAAAGAAATTCTTTCCTGTGAGGGTGGTGAGGTACTGGAACAGGTTGCCCAGAGAGGTTGTGGATGCCCCCTCCCTGGAAGTGTTCAAGGCCAGGTTGGATGGGGCTTTGGGCAGCCTGGTCTAGTGGAGGGTGTCCCTGCCCACAGCAGGGTGGGTGGAAGTAGATGATCTTTGAGGTCCCTTCCAACCCAAACCATTCTATGATTCTATGAAAGAATGGTGGCTTTTCTGATTCCAAGATTGTACTCATCCTCTTCTAGCATTACTGTTTTATCAGAAATCTCATTTTGTGAGTTTTCTCATATTTCTGAAGGAAATAACAGCATTTTTAATGATTATTGTCTTTTTACAATGACTATTCTCTCTGTATGATTGTTTTCATTGAAACTACTGTTACATTTCTTTAGTAAGGCAAGAAAATGCTTTAAAATTAATTTAATTGAAGATGCCTAGACAAGCAGCCATTTCTTATTTAATAAAAGCAATTTATTAAGCATGTTCTTTAAATTACTTCCCCCCCCATTAATAGTGGAAAAAATTTAAATCTGTTTATTTAAATATATATTTTATGCCTCCAGGATCCAGTGCACTGGAATGTCAGCACAGTTTGGAAGAAACCTGAAAATATTTTTTATTAAAACCTGTTCTGGATATTTGTCTTCTGAGCATGTTTGCTTTAGATTCGGTAATTTATTTAAAATATTTTTAGATGAGAAAAGAAGAAAGTTTTTTCTGGGAGTAAACCCTTTTTAAAAGACAGTATACATTTCAGTAAAAGCAACAGAACCACTAGCAAAATGTACTGCTGTAACATAAACTTCCTATAAATTTAAACCTTAGATAAACTTTTCTGGTTTGATATACCTGAATCATCTGGTATTTGACCAGCTTTCTTTTCAAGTTTCAGTAATACATTTTTACTGTAGCACTTCTAAAATTTTTAATTTGTAAGCATTTTCTTCTTTATACTCTGTTTATGCTCCCAGAAAAGCAAGGCCATTTTAAATGTGTTTCTCCTTCCTGCCTAGTAATATCCAGATTCTTGCAGTGTCTGGTGGAAAAGTTAGGGAACACTCATTGGTGTTAAACTGTTGAAACCTTGATATTTTTTATGGGAACAGAACAGAGTCTGGTGAATGGCATACATGCACTCTGAAAGAGCAGGATATTTGTCTGGAGACAGAGGAAATATGTCCTCTTTTAACAGTGTAGATTTAAGTCTGTTTAGCCCTCTTAGTCCTTCCCCCTGCTATCCCCCTCCAATACTAGATTAACATAATTCTCCAGCCTCTCAACAATTCTTTTAAGTTGGAATCAGATTCTGATTTCTAGTTCATACATACTGTGGGGAAAAAGACCCTCTTACTACTTATGTTAATGAACTTAAGCTCTCTTACTGATTTTAAACTATACATTGAGTCCTTGGTAGATGAAGATTGTCTGCAATTAAGGCTGGATTTGCTACTGTCTTTCCAGTTGTTTAGAAAATTTAAAGGCTGCTTTTTATGGTTTTAACAAAGTGAGGTAGCTGGAGAGTGATGGACAAAATTGTGTTAATTCCTTTCCGCTATTTGGGATAGCTGTGGCACTTGATGGCATTGCAAAGTTCCAGCTCTGGAATCTTATGAATAGAACAGTAAGAAATGCCTTTTTAATTTTTTCCTCTTTTTTTTTTTTTGCTTTTTTTCTTTCCTGATTGCAAAGAAATGGTCAGAAAATCAAAGCTCAGACACTCAGGATTTTAGCATCGCATGTTTTTTCAGTCATTCTCTTGGATTTCAGACTTAAAAACAAACAAACCAATATTAACATGGCTGATTAAAATCTAATAGTAATATGAAATTGTAATAATCTCCATGCTAACTTGTGCAGCATCTGGAATGCTAGAGTAAAGGCTGAGTTGAAGAAACAATTTTCCTCTTAGCAGCCAAGAAAGTAGAAAGTATATAGTGTATGAGAGAGGTTGCTCTTACATTTCAGCAAAGCTATGGAGCTACTGTCCTACTGTTCTCCTACTGTCTTAGGAGAAACCACAATTTCATTCTGGATTGAGAAAACTTTGGAAAAGAGAGAAGTTCTTCCTTTTGAATTGGAAGTTTTGTGGTGCTTTTTTACCAATGAATAAAAACATTGATATGAGTTCCTTGGCTTAGGTCCAAAGGCTTCCTAGGTTGGCTTCTCTTCCCTCTTCTCCCTCTCCCCCATTGCTACCTTACTATTTGTAGCTAAGGTGGATCCTGGCTGTCCTGTGAATCCTGGACTCTTCATGTTTGAGATAGCCAGAAGGAAGCCCTCCTATCATGTCCTCTGGAAAGAATGAATCCTGTGAAATTTTAAAGGTCTACTGGAAAGTAGGTTTCTTATTGTAAGTAAAGAATATTCCTGATAGGCATTTTTGCATTATCTTCCATGTAATGCCCCAGTTGTCTGATGAGAATATTCAGGCTGGTGTTGACTGTAATTTTTAAAGGCATCTATTTTTTTAAAGCTATAACTTGTATCCCTCTTGAGCTTTACAAATGCAGGTAATGCTCTCATTAGGGAAGGTTTTAGTCTTTTTTGCTGTTTACCATAGTCAGTACTTACAAATGAGGAAACTTAGATGTAAGAGAACAGACACTCTGCAGTTCAGTAGTGTAGATAAGAAAGGGAGCTATGTATTTTGACTGCCTGTCTAGTCCTTTAGCCACTAGGCTACATGACTTCTCTAATGCTACAGCACATAGCGGATGAGATGATGTCATGGTTTAGCCCCAGCCAGCAGCTGAGCACTACGTGGCCACTCACTCCCCACCAGCAGGATGGGGAGGAGAATGGGAAGACAAAGGCAAAACCTCATGGGTTGGGATAAGGAGAGTTTACTAGGACAGCAAAGGGAGAGGGAAATAACAGTACTGATAACAGTATACAGAATACACAAAACTGGTGATACACAATGCAGTTTCTCACCCAACAACCATACAGCTCAAACCCATCCTGGAGCCACACCACCCCTCCACGACTAGCCCCCCTTTTATACTGAGCATGATGTCACATGGTATGGAAAATATCCCCTTTGGCTAGTTTGGGTCACCTGTGCTGGCTGTGTCCCATCCCAGCTTCTGGTGAAAATTAACTCTATCCTAGCTGAACCCAGGACAGATGATCACAACAGAAAGGGCATATGTTAGCTCCTTAGGATATATCATCAACAACTATTTTCCAGAAATAGAAAAAAATTATTTACTTCAGGATTTGTGAGGAAAGAAGAATATTACCTTTGGGAACCTTGAGAAACTCCATGACTTCCACTGCCAATACTTTCTGAAAGATTTGGAGCACTGCCGAGATTTTCCACTGTCTTGTCAGCTACTGCTTTCTCAAACATGTAAGTCCCATTATCAAAGGAGGATGTGTTCTTCTAGTCTGACGTTTTGAGTTAACTACAAATTCTGTTGCCTATTGTATCATCTCAATTGCAAATCTCAGCCTGACAAATTTATGCTATTGTCAGTCAGTCAGTCTGTGTCACCTGTAGGGTCCTGTGCCTGCTAGTAATTTTGTCACTGAAATTCAGGAATAAAAGAAAACTCCTTAACACCAATTTAGCATTAAGAAGCAGGCATTTCCTGTTATTGCAGCACTGGGTGTCAGGAGGATAGTTGCTCTAATCAGACACACCTAACACTGGTTCTCTTATCATATTTATACACAAATGTTACAAAGATTACAAAGTGGTACACTCCCTGTTACAATAATTGGTTCATATTTCTTCAGCTAGTATGCAAACTAGAACGCGTGCTCAGTTACTTTCTCCACCTCTATCTTTTGAGTAGGTGGGATAATTTGGGTAGGGGGCTTATGGGTCGGTGGTTGTGGGGACCCTGGCCCAAATTACCTTTCCCCTAGTTTGTCAGTACTTCGGTGTTGGTAATTGTTCGCTATACGCCTCAGGAAGATAAGGATGCTGCTGGAGGCAATTAGTGTCCTCCCTTTCTGAAAAGTGTGTACATAAGGGCCTGGAAGTGTCTTGTAGCTCCTCCTCTTTATCATGATGTGTAGCAGGTGCTCATTCTAAGAATTGTTAGCCTTCTACCTAAAGTAACAATGAATAGTTTCTTATCACATATAAGTAGGCCTTTGTTACAGGCCTATCTTTTTTGCTACAATTTTAGCATTTAAAACTACCTGGCCAATATGTTTAAATCTCATAATGTGTAAGCAATAAAGTAATCTAACTTCAGTATTTCTGATTTTATGCAAACTCAATGTCAAGGAGCAGTGAAGGCCAGCTGCTCCCTAAGGGACAGGGGAGCTGTGAGGCTAGTGTGATACCAAGGTTGGCAGGACATGGGTATCGCCAGGCAGAGCCCAGTCCTGGAGTATCCATGCACGGGAGGAAGGCAGGCCCGGGGGTGGCAGCCAGTGTCAGTCAAGAGTCCATACCACCAGTCACTCCATAGTGACAGGCAGGTCCAGATGAGGCCAGGAGGTCAGTCTGTGGGTCAGGGTCCTGATCAACAGGGGTACAGCGACAAAGGTAGCTGAAGCTGCAACAGGCACACCTGTCTGGTGCCCAGAATGGAGCTTGAATGCAGCCTCTGGGCCCACAGGCAGAGGGTGTGGTATAGGTTCAGGTGTGTCTGGTGTGGGCAATTAAGGCCTACTAGTGCACTCAGGACCCCGATACTAAGTTCTTCTCCTTAATATGAAACAGTATATAATGATGCAATCTTTTCAGTCACATGCTAGTGTTATAATACCAAATGAGAACTATGAAGGTAACAGGTTTTTTTAGGTAGTTCTGAGAGGGGCAGGGAGTTGGACTCAATGATCCTTATGGGTCCCTTCCAACTTGAGATTTTTTATGATTCTGTGAACAGTGTGGCTTCCTCATTTCAAAAGAATTAAATGTAACTTCTGAATATGGTTACTTGTTCCTAATAGACAAAGCACCACATTGCTGGGGATTTTTTCATGCTGTCCTGGTTCTGGCAAGGATAGAGTTAATTTCACAAAGAGCCAGGACAGGTGAGCCAAGCTGGCCGGGGGCTATTCCATACCATGTGACATCATGCTCACCATAAAAGGGGGCTAGTCGGGCAGGGGTGGGTTCAGCATGGCTCCGGGACAGGTTGGTCTCTCGGTTGTCAGATCAGTAAATTATTCTTTGTTATCACCCACTGTGAACATCCCGTTATCAGTACTGTTGTTGTTGTTTGCCTCTCCCTTGCTGTCCCAGTAAACTGTCCTTATCCCAACCCTCGAGGCTTTGCTGTCGTTTTTCCCATTCTCCTCCCCATCCCGCCAGGGGAGGGGTGAGTGAGCGGCGCGTGGCACCCAGCTGCCGGCTAGGGCTAAACCACGTCACATGCATCTGCTCTGGATGTGTGCTAAATGCAATAGATTTTTGAGTGGAAAAGATAGTGTATGTGTGGGAGGTGTAATATGGATATGGCTTTTATAGATACAGCTTTAAGACTGAGCTCATATGAAGCTGGCCTGACTGACTGCCTATGATTTGGGCATATTTGGTAAATGGTTCTTTCTCCATCTTCCTCTCAACTTAACTTCTGCTTAAGCATTTGAGTTATTTGCTAAGCATTTAAGTCGTTTGCTAAGCGTTTCCTAAACATTTGAGTGTAACAAAGCACATACAGAGATCCTTGAATTTGGTGTCTATTTTATAATTATTTTCAGGCTGTAAGAGTTAGGAAGAATGAATTCTTCAGCATTTGTCTGTTAGGGTAGACACAACTGGAATTTGTGAGACCCTTGCAAGGTTAGACAAACTGCTGAAGCTGGGTAGTTTTTCATATAGAAGTGCTTGGATACAGATGGAAGGGCTGGCAGAGTTCTAGTTGCTGTTTGCTTTTACAGTGTTTTTGGTTGTGGTAGGAGCAGAAAGGCCTTGTTTTCCTGTGTTTGAGCTTGGCAAGATAGTTTCTGGAAATGAATTTTTTTATGAAGATAAACGATGTTTCTGTCACCATAAAAACGAATTGGAACATGTAAAAGTAATTTCATCTCATATAATGCTGTTTTCTTGCCAGATTGCAGCTTTCTATACTGTCATTTCAGTGGGTCACACAAACGTGAAAATCAAAGTGTGGAATCATGCAATCATAGAATGTTTTAGATTGGAACGGACCTCTGAAGGTTCTAGATCAACGATCTCCTCAGAGGAGGGCAAATCTCAAAGCTAGATCATGTTGCACAGGGTCCTGTCTAGTCAAGGTTTGAAAATCTTTAGTGATGTGCATTACAAAATGAATATGCATCTTCACCAAAAAAGACTATGATCTTTGGGTTCTATTTTATTTTTCTTATGTAAATAGTTGCCCACCTTCTTATGTCATTAAAATGGTCTTGGATTAAACCTAGTGACTTCAAGTTGCATGTTTGGGTTTTTTTTTCCCCCTTTCTTTCTGAACCCACTTCACTTTCATATGTTTCCAGTAGCATGTTTTGAATTTATTTTCTGCCATTACATGCCTGTATTCAAGAGCATTATGAGGCTGTAGATGAAAAGAAGGCATCAACTTTTATGTGGTATTCTGTTTGGTTTGTCCAAATAAATCTGCATAAGTACTGTTAGGGAAAAGAACAGCCTAGTAACTGAGAGTACATTTGTTTTGAAATAACATCTACATGTTGTGAAAAATGAAACTTGTTTGTTTGAATTAGCTAATCTGGAAATTCAGTTGTTACTTCATTTTTCTCTTGATGACTAAGCCAGAACAAAAATCTGTTTTGCTTCTGATATCAGGATGCCTTGAAGTCTATGTGCAAAGCTGAAAAACTGTTGTGGTGAACTGACAAAAGAAGTGAGATTTCAGTTTCTGGTTCTTTTCTGCATCATCAGTGTATTATGTAGAGTAATAGATCTGGAATATTCTTTCTTCAAGCTGTTTGAGAAAATCACTGTTGTGCCTCTTTCTGAGATATCAATCCTGAAATGATCATTAACGACTGTTATGGTTTAGCCCCAGTCAGCAGCTGAGCACCATGTGGCTGCTCACTCACCCCTTCCCCAGTGGGATTGGGAGGAGAATGGGAAAAACAAAAGCAAAGCCTTGTGGGTTGGGATAAGGACAGTTTACTGGGACAGCAAGGGAGAGGGAAACAACAACAACAGTACTTGCAACAGAATATACACAATGGGTGATAACAGAAAGCAATTTACCGATGCTTAGCCCACATTCAGGCTGTCCCAGAGCTGCGCCACCCCTCCCCCACTAGCCCCCTTTTATGGTGAGCATGACGTCACATGGTATGGAATAGCACCCCCCCCCCCCCCCCCCAGCCTGGCTCACCTGTCCTGGCTCCTTGTGAAAATTAACTCTATCCTAGCCAAAACCAGGACAATGACATACTTAGTCCTATTTGTCAGCTGGAAGCACAATCATGCTTTTTCTAGCTGATCCGAAGGAAAAGCCACATTCTATTTATGACAGTAAACTGGAAAAATTGTAAATGACCTATGGTAGCTGGTTTCAGCCCACTGTAATATTTACAGGAGATATGATAGTTTGCATGGCAAACATTTGCTGAATTCCCAAAGTCACTTTGAAGAAACCTTTGGGTGAAGCCTTGCCCAATTCTGTAGTTTGTGTATTTTTCGCCTTTTTGTAACACTTTGTTTTCCCCATATCCTTCTTTGGCTCATGCTTGGTAAGTAGCTGAGAGGAGAGTTGTTCTATGCCTGTTCTCAGTTTTTCTGCTTGTGATAGGAGGAGAGTCAGTGTCTGTGTAGGATGGCTCAATTCAGGAAATGCATTGTGGTAAGTATAAGCAGTGACTACTTCATAACACTGCTGGTCTTCAGAGCTGACCTCCAGATGGCTTTCCCTGAGAATTTCTTGTTTGGTGAGTGCCAGAAGAGGGAACCAGGCTTTTCTGCAGCAGGACTTTTCCAAATTGTATCTTTCCATCTAGCTACTCTGATCAAGTTTTTTTTCAACTATTGCAGACAGTAATGTCTCACTACTCAGCAAGTCTCCAAGCAGAGAATGAACAGTTGTTCATCCTGGGATCAGGAGTGGGGTAATGCTTTCTGTCCTAAAAGCAGCTAAAATGTGCCCTGTCACAGAGGCGATTTCCTGCAGCTACCTACAGGACTGTCAGTGTAAAGAATGCTTCTTGTATTTGGATTATTATGGAAAAAATGCGCTTGAATTTTGGCCTTGAAGCAATGTATTCTCAGATAGGCTGTGGTATTTTCTCATTACAGAATTTCATTAGCATTAACAGTCGCTATGTTTTCTGCTAGGGTAACAAAATAGGGGGCAGGGAGACAAGAATACAAGCCTTTAATATAATCAGAAGCAATGGAGAGGTTTTCTTTGATGACATTAAAAATGCTGATGCAGGAGCTAATCATCACTTAGGTCAGATCCATTTTTAAAATAAACTTCTCTTTAATTATTGTTAGAAAATCTGTGTTAAAAAATATTTCTGAGTGGGAAGGTAAGGTTTTTGCTTTACCTTTTGATGTAAATGACATATATGTAGGAAAATAAGAGATCTGAAGGATGCCGAATGATGTCGTGCTTTTTATTTGAAAAGGACTATAATCCTTCACTTTGATTTTTTTATGATTGTATTCTCTAACAAAAGAGCTATGCTTCAGTCTTGCAATTAATACCTTTAGGGCACATCAGTGTCTGGCTGGATTCACAATAGGTAAAAAACAGATGATGGAAGATAATAAAATGTTTGTGTTTGACTCTCGAAAGCAAACCCTTCTTGCTGTATTTCATTGGTCAGGTTGTTTCATGAAAGGAAGATCTGTTTATTTACCTTTGGATGATAGATTTGAACATTTTAATTTAAAGCTAGGAAGATACTCGTGTTTCCCAAGATGGGGACACGCACATTTCAAGCGGTTTTTTTTCTCATTCAGTGTTCTAAGCAGATGACAAGAGAGTTTCCCATGATACTGCTGGATGTTGGGCAACCTGTTTCTTTTTCTGTCTCCCTCTTATTATTTCCCCTTTCTAGGAAGCTTAAGGGAAACTTGTGTTAAGGCTTAGTAGCCCTTAATTTGGGCGTGATCCCATCTTCTCACCAGGGGAGTAGTGCAGTGAAGCATCTGTGTTTCTGTCTGTGCTGCATTCAGTAGCTGAACTCTTACAACTCCTGCAGGTTGTTAATGCTACAAGATATTAGCCCATTCTCATAGGATTCTTCTGTATTCATATATTAAAAAAATTCGATGGGGTAGATAGGATGTTAGTACTGTTTTAAGACTAACTGTACTGGTTAGGAATTTTGATAATATATTAGCCTTTGCTCTGGAAAAATTAAATAACTATGACTACAACTGCCTGGTTTTACAGAGTGTTGGATCTGGAAGGGTTGATGCCTATAGAAAGCTAAATTCCCTGCATATGTAGTCCTTGGTTGTCCTGCTAATGTCTGGCTGGATAAAACAGTACAGCTACAGTTTAGAAAAAACTTCCCTAAATCTATATGCAGACAAAATTTTTTGCTTCTTTTAACTGGAAAAAATTCTAATGGTAGAAACGAACTAATGATACAGAAGTAGCAAGGACTAACAGCACCTTCTCTGGGGTTTGGGGTTTTTTTTTTTAGGAAGAACAGATTGGCATGTATACATTGTACAGCAAGAACAAGCTACTATTGGATGCCTTCCTAATCAGCCATAGAAATGACATCTTTAAAGTAATTACTGTCTAGTTCCTCACTTCATGAAAATTGTGTGATCATGACTTGTTGATTTTATAGTTGCTTAGAGAACATAGCTTAGCAGTACTTACCCATTTCTGCTGCTTCAGCAGAATAAGTATGCACTTCTGCTGGAGGATATGATCACGGAGTGCACAAAAGCCCAGGAGCAGGAGCTCAGTGATCTGACAGCTACTGAGGCGATGGTGAAATTCCAACTACACCTGGAAATGATCTGCTTGCTATGGATGATATTCAAGGATGAGATGTAAGCATTTTTCCACTGTTACTTTGCTGTTCTCTTGACTTTCCTGCCGTGTTTTTCTCCAAGATAACATGTCACCAAGACAGACAGAAAGGAGTGCTTTAACACCTATGATTTGTCCTGCTCTGGAGCTTATAAGACTCAGTTATGGATCAAAATCCTGCAGTGCCCAGTGCTGTACACCATAAATAAGAAAACAGTGTGTGGGGAGAAGCCATGCCAATCCTAAAATGCTTCTGCTTGTAGGACATGTGTGCAGCAGAGGGCCTAGACATGCTGTTTGGCTCTGGAATTGCATGTGAGCACGATGAAGAGATACCTGAACCTTTCAGTTATCTGACAGATCTGAAAGTGGTTCTGGCAGATTCACATTGCTCTGCTTTAATTGTAGTGCAAATGCAGCTGTGCACCCAGAACAGTGTATTCTTAGAATATTATGCCATGTTTCCCTGTAGCTTAGCTTACTTTCAGCTCTGGAGTCTCCCCTTCTCCTTCATTATACATGGTGAAATCAATGCAACTTTCTCTTATCTGTCAGAACTTTGTCATTTTTCTCACAACAGGTTAATGTGAAAGAGCAAGGGTAACTGCAATGTCAGGATGAGTTTATTGTTTGGTGTGAAAGGAAGAAGTATTTGAGGCATGTCTTCCTCTGAAGATCTTGTTTAGCAAAACAAGAAAGATTAATAGGAGATATGACATCCATACATACAAACAATCATTCAAGGTAAATTAAATCCTGTTGTCCTATTGGGAAAATTATATAATGCACAATGCTCCTTTCTCAGTAGCCTGCCCTGAACAGGGATGTGCTGTCTTTAGCAGTATTGGGTGAATGGACCAGCATCAATCTGTAAATTTAATTACAAATAATTTTTTACTATAACTGTTCTAGGGAAAAGATATTAAGCTGGGTTTTTTTCAGAGTTTGGAGAAACTCTGAATAAGTAAAATATGGATATTCAGTTTTTCTATGCCGTAAGTGCATAAGAAGCACAAAAGGCTTAAGAGTCTTACCATTTGGACAACAATGGGTAAATATATGAAGTTTTAATTTGCAGTCACCTGGATTGAAAATATGGACATGTCCACTGTTGTTTGTTGATTGTGGATTGCCAAAATACCGATACTTATGCTTAATTTAAATGCATGTTTAAACTTCTGTAGCCATTGAACTGGAGTCATAACCGGAGTTCACCTTGTGCATATAGTGTCACCTGCTGTGTCTTCAACTGGTAGAAGCTGAAAGGAAAAGGGAGCTTCAGTGATCTGCTATAGCTTCTCCTTCACTCTCCTGCCAGCCTCCATGCTTTAGTATTGCTGCTTATCTCACCTGTCAGTTAACCAGTATGTCTTTGATTCTCAGACTAATTTTATGTTGGCTTAAGCATGCTGTGAGATGTCACCATGATTTTAGAAATAAAGACCTTCTTATTCATTCTCACTGTATCAGTGATCCTGTCTATTCTGCAATCATACGTACTCTCTCTTAGAAAAAAATAAGGCAAAATCAAACTTTAACAATTCAGTCTTTCTTCTTCTCCCTCAAACACAAAAGCCTTAAACAGGGAAATGGGAAACAAAATGTTTTTTGAGTTTTAAGCCTTCTCCATAAGACATAAGATACTGTATACCATCATTGCTTTCTGGAAATAAACTGTTAGTTAGCAGTTAAATGTTTCACTTAGGAAAAGAAGACTATTTAACAAGTGATCCAAGGGTGCTGAAACCTGTTGGACAAATATTTCTGTGAAAATAGTCAAGGGCAATATTTTGTTTATGTTAGTTGTCTCACCTTATCAGCACAGTGTCTCTTCATAAACATTACACATCAAGCAGGGTTTCTTGTTCTACAGGGTTTTTTAATTAATTGTTATTTTAAGGATGATCACTTAGAAACCTCTGTAGAATCCTAGGATTCTTCCTTTGTAGAAGTTGTAACAGAAAACTCCTTTAAGTTCCCTAGAAAGGGAAAGTGTAGAATCCTACAAAATTTTCTAAGTGATATTAAAAGTTCTGCATCGTACTTTAGCCAACTAATTTTTGTCAGCCTGTGTCCTGTCATTTAAAACTGAGTCACTACAAATTGTTAACTTGCCTATTCCACTTTTTTTAAATTATCACATCTGTTTTCCCCACTGTTTTCACCAGATTGTCACTGCTTTATCTTTGCAATTTGCAGCTTTTTTTCTGATCTGTCAAAAAAGCAGATGCAAAGAAATTTTTGTACATGCTGATTGAAACCAAAGCAATAACTGTATACCTTTTGGTGATCTGTATTACAGTACACATGTACAGTAAAGGTGACCATAAAGTTAATGCTGAAGAATATTTTTTACCTTCCTCCAGGTTATTTTGAAGATAAGTAAGACTTATTTTTAAATTTAACTTCTTTTTTTTTTTTAACCAAACCCCACTGAAAAATGTTTGCAAAATGCTGCAAGTTCAAGAATGGAATATCGCAGATATACCATCTTGAATGAGAATTTTCTGTAACATGTTTTCTTCTGAAGGGTATAACACAAAACATAAATTGAAGGAGGAGAAGAAAGGATGAAGATAGGTGCAAGAAGATTCACTGAAGTCAGCGCAGCAACATCTAGAAATAAAGAAATTATGGCAGTTTCTGTTTTGGTTTTCCATTTCTCTGTGCTGTTCTGCTGGCAGCTAACTTTAAAAGTCTTTGTTCACAAAAAGAGAAAAAAATTCAGTGAGAAAACAACAATAAACTGAAATGAAAGAATGTAATCAAAAAGATATTGTATAGATATGTTGCTAATGCTGGTGCCTCTTTTCCTTCTATACTGTGAAAATTTTTAGCTACAGGACAAATCAGATAGATCCTTCTAAATTCTGATAGTATGGGAGTATTTCTTTATGGCTTTGAATCTAGTACTGTTCTTCTCTAGGTCTCCACCACCTCACAGTGGATATACATGCTGGATGAATGTGCTTGGCATTTTTTTCTGTCATTTAAAAAAAATGCTGTTGCTGTTGGACTTCCCAGTTTTGCAGCTTTCCATTGGCCCTGCACATTTGATTGTGCCACATCTTATCTGGCTCTACTGTAACAAGAAAGTGCCTCTGTTCTTTATTTGCAGAAGGGATTTTAGGAAAGTTTGCATTTACCTTTCCAGGCATGAAGCTGGGCAGATAAACACCACCTTCTATTTTATAGTTTTTTGGCAGCACCAAAATATTTTTGAGGTTGAGAGGTTTGTTATCATGCATGTCCCTCAGTTTTCAATAGAAGACCACTTGTGTAGTACCCAGGAGGTATCACTACCTCTCAGTAGCAGTTTTAGTACAAATACAAAGTGTAAGTGCCTACAGTATAAGTCTAACTCTTGGGTATTACTTTAGATCAGAGGAACATGATGATTTCTGCTTTGGACTTCAAATTAGCTGACCAGAGGAAAGTAATGTCTTGAACATTGACAAAGCTATAATGGGAAAAATCATCACACTGTTTCCCTTTGAAAGAAATCTTTACCTTGCTAGGTGACAAAGCAAGTTTGTAGTATAACTGAAGTAACTGGGAGACAGTCAGTTATGATGGTGACAGTATGGGCCAGAGGAGGGCGAAGAGGGGAGAGACTCATCCTTGAAATCTCTTTTATATTTCTAAAGAAAATAATAGCAAAAGCACCAAGGTTCAGGAACGCTTGCATCTGTTATTTTGTACTTAATGAATTTCTGGTAGGGAGTCAGTAATTACCTATAGGAAATGTCTGGTTGTTTAAGATGTTTTATTCCTGCAGTAAATCTTCAAAGAGCTCCCTAAAATTTATTAGTGTGCAACATCCATTTTAGAACTTCGAATGCAAGAGATGGTATCAATGGCAATAGGCAATAAACCTTTCATGGATATTGAACCCAGTGAAGCAGCCCTAGGCAATCAAGCTATTGACTACATCATGAAGGGAAAAGGTATGATATATTACCTGTGTTGTACAGACTCTCTTCTTCCCTGCATCTGGGTCCAGTCAGAAGACAGCTTTCAATAATTGTTTCATACTTTTTCTTTCTTTTCCAAGAAAGTTGAGAATAGAGTGTATCACTGTATTTCTTCTTCCCTTGTTACAAGAGCTTCAAGGTAGTCCTAGAACTGAATAGATTTTATCACAGTTTACTAAGATTGGTTTGTGAAGTAGATAATACTTGGTCAAATGTAAATTCTCAGTGTTGTACTTGATATTGTTTTCAAGATAATGTTCCCCCCTTTTTTCCATAATGACCCAAATGTCTTTTTCTTACAGAGTCAAGATCTTGAGCATCAATAGCAATGTCTGTCTTTGACCATTCCATACCACTAAGGAGACCACATTCTATCACTAGTAGTAGCACATCTTCCTCAAGCAACCAGACATCATTATCCATTGTAGGTTCATTGAGTTTGCATGTCTGCTCCAGCCTATCACATTCAGGGTTCTTAGGCCTACCCTTCTACCACTGGTCATATGATATTTGCACCTGCATTGAGGAAGATGAACTGGAGCAAGAAACAGGAAGTCAACCTTCAATGAGTAAATGGATTTCAGCATTGGCTGAAGAGGATATTTTTACTTGCTTGTTACTTGGAAGGAGAGACTGCCACCCACCTGGCTACAACCTCCTTTCAGGTAGTTGTAGAGACCGATAACATCTCCACTCAGCCTCCTTTTCTCCAAGCTAAACAACCCCAGTTCCCTCAGTCGCTTCTCACAGGACTTGTTCTCTAGACCCTTCACCAGCTTCATTGCTCTTCTTTGGACACATGCATTTTAATGACAGTGTTTCGTCAATGTACTGTGTGGTGTCGGACAGGTAAATACCGAAAGTCCAGAGGCATTGTCTTTCACATTATTAACATTCATTTATATCATCTTTGGGGGTTTATGTTCAGTTTGGGACAAAAATAGTCTTAAGATTTTGGAAACCAGGTGTTTACTTTCTTCTGTTGTGTTGTTGGAGTTCATGCTGTGCATTACAGTGCATTTCACTTTTTGTGTGCTGTTATTCCTCTTCTTAGTCACAGAGAGTTTGGAGTAATCTCAGTGCACTTCAGGTGAAAGTGTGAGTGGTTTTAGTATTTCTGCCGATTCTGAGTTGTCACAGCTTACTACAGAGACATTTTTGAATTAAGATGTTTCAAGTGCTAGTTCTAAATATTTCTCACAGTGCAGATTCTTCTCCACGAGAAGAATCACAGATCAAAGTGCAACATGTTACACCTGTAAGTACTGTTACTGGCAAAAAGCCAGTCAATTTTTATTTTGCATATCTTTGTCATCTTAGAAAAATGCAATATTGACCTAATGCTGAGGTCTCTTGAAGATCCAGCTCCTGTGGACGTCAAACTGCTCTCCATGGGATGAGTAACTAAATTAAACCGTCAGTTGCCTACCTGCCGTATTTTGATTTCTTTTGTGTTGCAAAATTGCCATGTTTTGCTTTGTGTTGCAATGGTGACGTAACTGGTAAGTATGGCAGGCTTTGGCTTGTAGCATCTTACCCCATACAGTGTTATTTTACTCTTCTGTGTTTGATGCATTTAAAAATCCATCTTTTAGAATCAATTTGGGAGAAACTAGAAATATTAGTCCCACATGCACAGTTGTCAAATGATTTATTTCCTAACTTAATTTACTTAAAGCAATTCACTGATTTAAATTTCTGCCTTCAGTTATACTTTTATTGAGTGACTTGCTTGAGTAAAAAAATAGATTCTATCTCACATTAACTCATGGTGTAGTTCATTACATGAGTGCCAACATTTTTCTTTAAGTTATTTTATTGTCTCTGTTGTACAATGCTGTGCTGCTTTTTTCTGGCAGTGGTGATATACATCTTTCAGTAAGACTTCTCATGACAGAAGTCCAAGCCCAGTGCGAGGATGGCAGAGTCTGGCCTCATGAGTTTGGTTTAAACAGTTGAGATAGCATTACAGGAATAAATCACATCCATACTGATTGTAATTCAGCAGAGCTTTTGAGATGATAGGGTGTCTTCTGGCTGAAACAAAATTTTTTTATAGCAGTGTGCTTGGTTCTCTCAGACAGACTTTTCAGATCTGGAGACTTTATGAGACTTTATGACTTTACCTTTTGTAAGGGTAGTCTGGTGGAAAGCTTATGTGGACCTCCTTCTTGTAAGTTGTTTTCTTATTTCAACTTGAATGGTCAGCATTTCTCAGAGCACTGTCACTTTCATGCAGCAGCTAGCTTATAAGAATATGAAATGATGTAGTATCATGGATTAAGCCCATTCTCTGACATAAAGCAGAGCAATGCATTTTTACCTGTGCTTTGTGATTCATGCGTATTAGGTATGTACAGACAGATGTTTCCAGTACTTCATTTTAAACACTGATGTTTGTACCAATGCAATAATCAAACAGAAAATGTGCAAATACACTTCTGACTTAATACCCTTTTGAACTGGATCAGATTGCTTAAGTTATGGAAGGTTGCGAGACTCTCTGGGTATATGGAAGGCTGAGTTGGCCACATGGGTATTAGTCTGTCACTGTGAGGCAAATAAAACCTCTACCACTGCTCTGTTTAATTCTCTTGCTTCCCATGCTCATTAGCAACCTTTGTCATCTCTGAGTTACCTATAGATAGCATCATAATGAGATGTTTCATTGTGATAGTTTTCAGAGAATTAGGCATGAGCTGTCTCCATCCTTCTGACTGTGGGGACCAACAAGTACAACTCCAGGCTATATTTCATGTAGGGTGGGTTACAAACACAACCCTTTTTTTGTGCAAAGATAGTAGCTTGCTGAGAAAGGGAATACATGGAATTTTCTTGCATAGACAGAAAAATGTATTGATCACTTCAGGCTTAAACTGTTTGTAAAGCATTAAAAACCTTAAACTAAACTGCAAAATATCCTCACCCAAAATATAAAATTTGAAAAAAAAAAAAAATTGAAATGAAACAATTTTAGAATAGTTTGGGTAGGAAGGGACCTTTAAAGGTCATCTAGTCCAACCCCCCTGCAATAAGCAGGGACATCTTCAACTAAATCAAGTTGCTCAGAGCCCCGCCCAACCTAAGCTTGAATGTTTCCAGGGACGGGGCATCTACCACCTCTCTGGGCAACCTATTCAAGTGTTTCACCACCCTCATCTTATAAAATTTCTTCCTTACATCTAGTCTGAATCTCCCCTCTTTTAGTTTAAAACCATTACCCCTTGTCCTATCACTACAGGTCCTACTACAGTTGGCTTTCTGGGCCATGAGCACACATTACTGGCTCATGTCCAGCTTTTCATCCACCAGTACCCCTTCTGCTCAGGGCTGCTCTCAATCCCTTCATCCCCCAGCCTGTACTGATACTGGGGTTGCTCCAACCCAAGTGCAGAACCTTTTACTTGGCCTTGTTGAACCTCATGAGGTTCACATGGGCCCACTTCTCAAGTTTGTCCAGGTCCCTCTGAATGGCATCTCATCCATCAGGTATGTCAACTGCACCACTCAGCTTGGTGTCATCTGCAAACTTGCTGTGAGGGTGCACTCAATTCCACTGTCTATGCTATTGATGAAGATATTAAACAATACTGGTCCAGTAGAGACCTGAGGGACACCACTTGTCACTGATCTCCATCTGGACATTGAGCTGTCAGCCACTACTCTCTGAATGTGACCATCCAGCTAATTTCTTATCCACCAAACAGTCCACCCATCAAATCCATCTCTCTCCAACTGAGAGAGAAGGATGTTGTGGGGGACCATGTCAAAGGCCTTAGAGGACTCCAAATAGATGACATCTGCAGCTCTTCCCTTGTCCACTGATGTAGTCACTCCATCACAGAAGGCCACTAGATTGGTCAGGCAAGACTTGCCCTTGGTAAAGCCATGCTGGCTGTCTTGAATTACCTCCCTGTTCTCCATGTGCCTTAGTATAGCTTCTAGGAGGATCTGTTCCATCATCTTGGGCACAGAGGTGAGGCTAGTTCCCAGGGTTCTCCTTTCTACCCTTTCTAAAAATAGGTGCAATGTTTCCCTTTTTCCAGTCACCAGGGACTTCAACTGACTGACATGACTTTTCAAATACCATGGAGAGTGGCTTGGCAACTATATCAGCCAATTCCCTCAGGACTCTGGGATGCATCTCATCAGGTCCCATAGACTTATGTATGTTCAGGTTCCTCAGGTGGTCTTGAACCTGATCTTCTCTTACAGTGGGAGGGACTTTGCTCCCTCAGTCCCTGCCTTGAGGTCCATCCACTCGAGAGATGTGGGAACGGAGATTGCCAGTGAAGACTGAGGCAAAAAACATTGAGTACCTCAGCTTTCTCCTTGTCCGTTGTTACCAGTTTGCTAGTCGTGTTCATTGGGGGAGTACACTTTCTTTGACCTTCCTTTTCTGGCTGACATACCTATAGAAGCCCTTATTATTATTCTTAGCATCCCTTGACGAGTTCAGCTCCAGCTGCACTTTGGCCTTCCTGAACCATCCCTGCACAACCAGGCAATGTTGCTGTACTCTTCCCAGGATATCTGTCCTTAAAGATCCACCAGCTCTGTTCTGCTCCCTTGTCCCTGAGGGTAGTTTCCCAGGGGGATCCTATTGACTAAGATGAAGGATGGTAGATTTAGATTAGATATTAGGAAAAAATTCTTCACTATGAGGGTGGTGAGGCAGTGGAACAGGTTGCCCAGAGAAATTGTGGATGCCCCATCTCTGAAAGTGTTTAAGACCACGTTGGGTGGGACTTTGAGCAACCTGGCCTAGTGGAAGGTGTCCCTGCCCATGGCAGGGGGGTTGGAACTAGATGATATTTAAGGTCCCTTCCAACCCAAGCCATTCTATGATTCTATGATGACTAACAGCTGGAAGTTTGCTTTCCTAAAATTTGGGGTCCTAACTTTACTCTTCACCTGACCCATATCCTTCAGGACTGTGAACTCCACCAGTGCGTGATCACTGTAGCCCAGGCTGCCTCCAATCTTGACATCTCTGATTAGCTCACTTGTGTTGGTGACTCAACAGGTCCAGTAACGCATCCCTTCTGGTAGGGCTGCCTATTACTTGGCTTAAGAAGTTATCCTCAATGCACTCCAGGAGTGCTGTTTTCTGTGGGAATTTTAAAACATTGTCACGCATAACTATCAACATAACTATCTGAACTCCGCCTTCCTGAGAACCACAAAATCTATATGAAAGATGACTTCTTAACAAGTGAGAAATCTTTGTAATTTTTAATTAATTTTTATTGTCATCTCTGTAACACCTCAAAGAAAATATAGATTATAATTGTAACAAAAAATTTTGCAGAAAATGTTTATAGTGACAGATTGTTTTTGGACTGAGAAATCCCACAAAAATAATTAGACCTGTCATGCCTGCCTTCCCCTACGTTCTCTGCAGAGCAGTCTTCTCAGCATCTTCTGAATTTAAAATGAACTTCGTTCATTGTGTTGTTACATAGTTCTATACTCCCTTCTTTGCTTAACTTTCATTCCTTCGTAAATCAGTCTGTGTTCTTTTCCCTCATTTATGCCAGAGCTGCATCTTTGCAAACCTGAACCTCTGAATTTTGCTTTGCCAATAAATGTTGAATGTAAACAAAATAAACTTGCAAGATCAGTGCAAAAGTAATGGATTACCTGTCTTCTCCTCTGCTCCATCTCATTTTGATCTGGCCCAGAATTGCTTCTGTAGCTGCTGATAGATGTATATATCCTGTAATGGATTATAAAAGTGAAATTCTTAATCAAACTTTCTTCCATATTTGATCCATTTCAGTAATAATTAGTTTCTTCACACATTTAGCGTGACAGTTCGGAGGTTGTCAGTGGTAGCCTACTTCAAGTTAATTTGAAAACCAGCTATTTTATCATTAAATACTTTTTTTTCTAATATACTGTTTTTAAAGGTTAAAAACCTATTAAAATCCACTTGATGAACATTTTTTACACTGCTCTGATGAGTTCTTTTCAATAGTAACTGAAAAAAATTTTTTTATTCTGTTAAAATTAATTTAATATTTATTCTTGTATGACAAGAAAAATGTAAAAAATGCTTGAAACTTTTATAAATGGAGTTACTACCTTTCAAAACTTAAACAGCTAATTATTAACATATATACACAACTTTTTATCTGCTTACTTAGTATATTTGGACCAGTGGTCCAAAAGTTCCAACATAAACTGCTCTAGTAACGTCCTAGATTTTCATTAGAATAGAGCAACATTTATAGAGGTAAAAAACTGAAATAAATATTTGTAGCTGCTTCTATATACAAAATAGTTATTGCTGCTTTGCTGGGGAACACAGTTTGACTCTTTCCTTCCACTCTTTCATAATTGTTTTAAAAGAAACAGTAAATTTAATACTTTTTTCCTTGTTACATTTGGTATTGTCATCTGCAACTTTTTCAGCTCAGCAGGGTAATGTGAGAGCCTGATGCATTTCTCAGCAGGAGTTTAATCTTCCATATTGTCCATTTCCAACAATAAGGTGGGGCATGGCATGGAACTCAAGTCAATAAATCTGACAGGACCTCTTCTGGATTTGAACAAAGGCCTCTCAAGACAGCCACTTTTGCCAGCCATGCAGATTATCTCAGAAAACTTTGTACAAATTACATTGGAGAATTGGGAGGTGCAGAACGGAAGAGGTAGAGGTCATCTGCAGAGGGTGAAGGTGAACAGGCAAGTATCAGGTTGAAAGAAACAAACATCATCTCTGCTTCTGTGACACCTGGGTGAGAAAGGTTTTTCTCCTGTCCTGAAAAGATAACACATTTCAAATGTTTTCCCATTCTGTATCACAATGAAAGCATGATTTCTCAAGTAACAGGAAAGAAAACACCCATCTGTTGCTCAAAGCAACAGCAATGGGATACTTGCTTAGGAAGTTATAAGAAAGTTTTAACTCTGTACTCTGTCTTGTTCACCTTGTCTTAACCCTTAGTCTCCTATCACAGGCAAGGTCTTCGTGACCTATCCTGGTCACCAAGACTCTGAGCTCTTTTAGAGTCTTTTGTCTTTTCCATTGGAGCCACTATTCCTTGCTGATAAGAAGGGCAAAATGGAGGCACTTTGTGTAGCTCAATGACTAGCACCTCAGTCTTTACTTATGGGAATAGTTTTTAGCAGAAGCTCTACGGTAACTCTGAGAAACCTTCCCCATTGAAATCAGCATGTGATTCCCCAGCTTATCATCTTTCATGGAAGAAAGTGGAATAGAGATCATGTTACATGTTTACGTTGGAACCATAAGTGCCTTTTTGTATGGCATGGGAAAGATACAGAAATATTCTCATGTATGTGTGCTGCCCTGATCTTACTGTTCTTGCTAGGCAATGGCCTGTACTTAGCTGAGTTAACTTTGTTATAAATAGGAGAGTTTGAATGAATAAATGCTCTGTGACTAAAGATCTACAGGTAATTACTGCAGAATCACAGTATAGCTCAAAAATAGAAAGCAGAGGATCAGCATGTGACTGTTCATTTTGCCTTCCCAGCAAGGCTTTCACTAGCAGCAAACAGCAGCTGCAGATAAAAATAGAAGGTGATATGCAACTATGATCTTTAGTTAAATGCAGAATTTGCTCTCCATGATGGCAAGGAGTCCAGAGCAACAATGAAGTCTCTCCGATTCATTAGTGCTGAAGTATTCGTGTCAAATGCAGAGTTTGCCAGGAAGAGTCTCAGCAATGTTGCCCATAATCTTTTTCCTCTTCTTTTTAAAGCCAGTTATTTACTGGAGCAAGGGGAAGTGATTCATGACTTGGTAGAGAACTGGCCACTTACTGACTTTAACATGGGCAAACTTTTGGGAACTACTGTGGACTACCAGGAAGACCTGAGCCATAGAACATGCTCAGTGTGTTTGGAAAGCTGTCTGACAGGGCTGAGAGACTACGTGCTGAATCATCCTTCTCCCTACGTGAAAAGGTTGAAAGTGGTCGATCTGACGGGCATAAAAGATGCTGAAGTTCAATTTTGTGAGTGTAAGAAGACAATGGGCAGGTGGGCGAGGACACAGCTGCTTTCTAAGCTTTGTTTAGAACTGGTGGTTTACCTGCAACAAACACAGTGCAATTCAGGTACCTTTGAAATCAGTATTGATGTGCTAATTGACTTGTTTGTTACAGAGCGGAACTATGACCTGGTAGTACAGGCCCTGTTGAAGAAATACTGTTGTCCACTGAAGATCTGCTGTGTGGCATTCAGATCTGACAACTTGGCTTTGCAGAAATTCTTCTATATCATAAAGCTCGCTGATCCTTCTTTGTTGCGCAAACTGGAAATAGTTCACAATGTTCGCTTGGATATGGAGCACTTGGAAATACTCTTCAACAGCATCCACTTCCCTCTATTAATGTCCTTGACCTTGCCAGCACGAACATTTAATGTGCAGAGGTTCACGGCTACAGATGAACGGATGCTTACTAACATTGGAGAAAAGATGGGTGAAATGATGCAGCTGACTGAGCTGAGTATGCCGTTTTCTATACTCACAGGAAGAATACAGAAACTGCTCAGGTAATTTGGTCATTCTGCTTTCAGTCAAACTGTAAAGAAAAGCCCTTTGTGCCATCAGCAAGCTGAGAATCTCTGAGAATAAGGGGAGTATATCTCAGGGTGTGTGTGAGAAGGGGCAGCAGGAAACTAGGTCAGAGTATTCATTGGGGAGAACTGGAAGCCAATGTATATCTAATACACTTAGAAGAATTGATTGTTTTTATTAGTCTTCCAGAACCCATCTGATGAGTATGATGAGAACAAACATTTGGCTATCACATAAGAGAGGGGTACACCCAGACATATGTGATTTGCCACATTGAGGTTATATCTCAATCAGCTTGGGTCGGCCTTTGGGCCAGATTCCAAGTATTTTTCAGGATCTCTAGTGAATTTTTGTCCTCTAAAGAACAGGCAGTAAATATACTAAGATTACACAGATACTGTATTTTCAAGTGGGCAGGGGGATAAACAACTTTAAGACTTTTATTTCAGTTGTTTGTTGATCTCAAGGCAAGAGAGGAAAAATTGGCAATCATGTTCATATTTGAACAGAAAATAAGTTAACTGTATGCTTTTCAGAGCATCGTAAAAAAGCAGATAAAAATTTCATCGAGACAAATCACCTTGGTCTAAAATTCCTCCTGTATACAAAAATATTTTCCTTTAAAAGTTGTGAATGGCACACTGTTTATATTGATAGAAATAAATTACAACTTTTTAACCTTGATCCAGCCGAGATCTGTGGCAGAAGTCTTACTAAGATTTAGTATGTATGAAAGGGATCTCTTGATTTTCATGTTAGAACTATTTTATATTCAACTAGAATGTACACTTCTTCCAGTTGTCTTCTTCATCAGAAGTTCTCTTTGCAAATCCAGCACAATGCCTCTTGGGCATTTAAAAACATAGTAGAAACAAAGCTAGAAACAAAAGCAGATATCTTGTTAGAATACTGATTGGCTTTCATCTTGGCATTAATCCTTCCTTAATGGCAATGATCCAAATCTCTGGAATTATAATGGATTTATTTCTACAAGAAGCAGCCACCAATGCTTTTATGGTAGTAATGACTTGCTATTAATTCAGCAAGTTATAGACACCTGACAACACATAACTGGTTACAAAATAGACACATGGAATGTTACCAAATTAATCTTCATTAAAACAACACAGTTGGAGTCATGTAAAGTAGGACCTAATTCATGGAACAGATTTCAGGAGGAAATTATACTTGTCCTTGTTGGCACATGATTCTTTTTCTCAAAAAAGGTTAGAAAAAATAATGAATGTGGTAGATGGCTGCATTCATAACGTGGATAGTTGTATGATATTTTGTAAATGTAGCTTTTCAATGTTTTATTCCATAAAACTTTTTTCTCTTTAATTCTGCAGCCCACTAAAAACTCCACTGAAGATGCTGGATGTTTCTAACTGCTCATTGAACCATGCTGATATGGCCTATTTAGCCAGTAGCTTCCATGCTAATCACTTAGAAGCCCTGGACCTCAGTGGTCACAATATACCTGACCTTTACCCATCAATATTCTTTAAGCTTCTCAGCCATTCCTCTTCAGTGCTCAGGAGTCTTACCCTGGAGGACTGTAACATCCAAGACACTCATGTCAACATGTTGATTTTAAGTTTAAGCCCCTGTCAGAAACTACAGGAGTTTAAGTTTCTTGGAAACCCACTGTCATCCCAAGCACTTAAACACCTTTTCACATTTCTCTGTGAGTTACCAATGCTGAAAAATGTGGAGTTCCCAGTTCCAAGGGACTGCTACCCTATTGGCATTACCTACCCAATTGATGATGCCAGTCTCTGCAGATTTGATCACCAAAAATATGAAAGTGTAGCAGAGGAGCTTAACCTCATTTTACTCCAAGCAAATAGGGAGGATGTGAAGGCTTCAACTCCACTCTTTGGCAGTTATGATGCAGCTATTCAGGAGACAAACAATGAACTGGGAGCTTACTTGATCAAGTCCTTCAAAGAGACTTTAGAAAAGTTCACTACTCTTAACAAAATGAGTTAAAGGTATAACATAGTGGTGATGAGATGCTCTGTCAATTAACTCTGTCAGAAGTTAATTTAGTCTTTTCTAGAACTGTGCCTTCATTGATCAGTCTCGAGGGGGTTTTTTGATTTCTCAGCTGAATTTACTTCTGTTTGAATAGCCTTTGATCATGTGAGATATTTTAACTACACTATATTGCATACATCTTTCATAAGCCTTTCATGCTCTCAAAAGAGGGGAGGACCCTTAATAGCTTATTAATTTACACAAAAGCACTCTGCTTCTCAGTAAAACAATAGGTGTCCAAGCTTGGCTGATTTCTTATACAGTTTCCTCTGGATTTAGCAGTGAGGCTTATGGCACTACAGAAAACATAGGACAATCCTTTCTCAAGTCCAGCAGGATGTCCCAAAGATTGTGAACCTATCGTCACCTATGGCTCCCTAAACCAGTTTTTGGTTTTGCCCTTGGCCTTCCAAATTCACCAGTCTGTGTTTTATCTAGTACGTTCCCATCAGTGGGGCATGTATAACAGCCTCCATGTCCCTGCACCTCTCTTCTGCAGAGGCAAGCATGATAAACCTCCTTTTGCACGGGGAATTACAGTTTGTCTAATACATTGTGCTGGTGAGGAGTTCCATACTAAGGAGGCAGCAAACCAAATGGTTGGCTGACAGCAGGGGATTTCTCCCCACTTACCCCAGCAATATAAAGCAGCCTGTGAGAGCTTTGCCTAAGCTCTTGCAAAGTGTATTTTACAAAGGTGTACCAGGACAGTGCTGCACAGCCATGGTTGTGATGTCAGCAGGTAAGTGCCTCAAGCTGCTCCCTTTGCTGAATTGGCTTCTTGGCTGGTAGAATGTACCCTGCTGCTTTCAGCTGTTTTAAAGAAAGCCTAGGCCAGTGGTTATAACGCAAAAAAGACTAGTGTTGAAAACACACGCAGGAAAATGAATCCAATGCCAATTTCAAAAATGTGGGAAAGGGACAAGGCAGGTTGCTGAGTAAGTAGTAGTTCATCTGCTTAAAATACTGCCCTCTTCTGCCAGGACTGTGTATCATTCTGCTGCAGAATTTAAACCAGTGCCTGGGAGAATCACGTTTATTTGGCAAGCTCCAGTGCAAGAAATGTATTTGAGTGACAGAGAAAAACAGAATCCCAGACCCCACACACACACTGTTGGAACGTGGGCCGACAGGGTGTCAGGATGTAGCAGTAGGGCCACAAAACAAATCTGGGGAGATTACTATAAATGAGGGAGGAATCCCCGGGTAGTAGGCGAGTGGCATAGTCTACTCAGCTTCTCACCTGTAATAACTGCGGACAGACCAAAGAGAAAGCTATTAGCAAATCTTACCTATTGTCAGTCAATTTGAGACCTCAGCTGACAGCCTCTGTCAACTCCTACCAGAGCCCAAACTGCTCCGATTAGAACTAGAGTCTTGGTTAGCTTCTAGGTGATCCAAAAATAGAAAGGTAAAATGATCATGTTAATGCCCAGCACTCTGCTATCAAATATACTTTAACAGTTCATGAAAACTTGATGAAACAACACCTGAAAGTGAACGTTGTAGCAAGAGTTGAGGTATCATTGTCATACTAAAGATCATTATTAAGATAACAAAGGCAGCTTACTTGAAATAGTAAGGGATCTCATCATCTGAGGTAAGGAAGAAACATTCTTCATTTAAGCGGTGCTGGTTTATGAAGCTTTCTGTTTATCCAAAATAAGAATACGCAAGCAGCTACTATCCTAGTTTACAAAAAAAAAAAAAAAAAAAAATAATGGACTGAGTACTAAGCAGAACTTACAGGTCCCACAGCATGCATTTAAATTATTTTTTGATGCCTTCGTAGCTTATATTCTTCCTTCTAACACCTTTTATTGATTAAACATATGATGGTAAAATTGAAAGTGAATGGACATGACCTGTTTATGTTTACAGAGTGCTAAAAAAAAGAAAAAAAGGTGTAATCTAGGTTGCTGATTCAAGCAGCTGTGATTTAGAAAATGCCAGAATTGGGTTCTACATTGTCTTGCTTATATTTGGATAGAGTTTCACGTGCTGTGTTATCCTTGCCTCTACTCTTTACCTTTCCCTCCCTCGACCATGCCGTTCTTTCCAGTCTAGACTCGACCCATGACTTCTCAATCAGATTTAAGTGGTTTGAATTTTGCTAGGCCAAGGATTTATTCCTTTGGGATGAGTAATGGCGCTTCGTGTTGCTGGGAGAGGACATTCCATGTACAATAGCTGAAAACCTATGTGTGGTGATTCCTCCACCCTAGCAGCAGTGCCAGCTAACAGGTTGTACCTGGAGGTGAAGGTTAGCCATTTTGGAAGCAAGTTGTGCTACAACAGCCAGTCCCTCCTGTTTCCGTGCAAACAAAATAGCTTGTTCAGAGATCAGCTCTTGTTTCAGAATATTTAGATGCCTTATGAAGACTGCTGCCTATGCAGCTATCTCCCTGCTTTCTCCTTGCCCAAAGCCAGTCCTGGTCCACTGCTTTATCTTATTTCCTCCTCCTTCTGCTTCCCACAAACTCCTGCCTGTCTTCCATTTTCACTCTTACATATATATGCTGTCTATTTATGACTCTCTAGTCCAGAAGTATGTAGAGACCATAGTTTTAGTGCCCAGTGAGAATCAGATCATGCACCACTTCATCCTCTAAATTTCTTTACTTTATTACAGATTACCACAAATACCACAGAAATCACCACTACAAATATATTACCACAAAAATACTTGCAAGTATGACTATGATTAATAAAGTGAATATATAATTATGTCCATCCGTATCAGCAATCAATAATATGGCACCAATTAATAGTACAGCAAAAAATTAATATTAAAGCAACAACCAAATATATATTATTATAGGTTACTCCAAACTTATCATTAATGAAGCAAACTTGTCAGCAATGTAACAGCAGATATGCTTACGATAAATTACTTGTATGGATATATAATACTGGTATCAAGTGAATTAGACAGATGCCAGAAGGGGCCAAACCATCCCAGAGGGGCAGACAAACCAATCCCAGAGGAGGACCCAACCATCCCAAACATAGGAGGACAACCAAACCAACCCCAGAAGTGGGCCCAGAGGAGGACCAATGAAGTAACAGAGTCTCACTTCAAAGATTATCCACATCACAGAGTCTGGAGTCAGCCAGGCATCCCCAGCAATGGTCCAAGATCTCAAAGAAAGTTTGTGCAGAGAGTTCAACCTGTTTAGGAAAGGGAAAAGTACATGCAGCAGGGAAAGTGCTCAGAGAGAGATGCTCCATTTTGCTTAAAAAGTAAGTAATTTTTATATCATAGAGACATAAGAGGGCATAGAACTCCATCACCTCAAGCAGCCAATAGGTGCTACTGATTTTTCACCTGGAATAGACAACAGGTGGCGATGTCTTCCGTTCTTGCAGACCAGTTTTTATTTTTGCAGACTGTTTTCCTGTTCTTGCAGTTAGAACAAGTTATTCTGATTCTTACTTTTTCAGGATGTTTTCCCCTTTTTCCAGACTATTTTTCACCTTTTCAGATGATAAGTTGCCAATATAGTTCATTGTTAGTTGCCCTTACCTATCTCAGGCTGTCTCTAGTGTCTAGGCACACAGCTGTGCTTCAAAAATTCCAGCTGCACTTTTCAAGGATGCTTCTGGTTCAAAGACCTAGTTCCCAGGCTGGCAGGCAATTTCTTCTCTTCAGTAATTTTCCCTTTCTGATAAGGTCTCTTATGGCTGCTCATATAACTTGGTGACTTCCTCTCTGAGACATTTGATGGTGAATGGAACAGCATGTTAAATAGTTGGTGAAGGAAGTCCAAATCAACAGATAAGTAATTGAATAGCAGTCTGCTACTGTTCCTTCAATTTTCATGACCATGCACAGGAACAGCATTACATCACGTACCAATTGTTTGCACTGTGTGTTGAAAGATAGAGGAGAGGAACTAAATAGGCCAGTTAGGTGTCTCTAGAATTGTAAATTTAGATGTGGACCTGAAAACATATAGTGTTGCAAAATTCTTCGCCCCTCCCCAAAACAAACCAGAAAAGTGTAGCTGAGCTGTATAACTACTTTGGTAATGTATTTTTGTGTTTACTTGGGAATGGTGCTTCTGAAGTACAGAATTCTCAATTTTGACATCAGCACAGGAATTAAGTATTAACAAAATAAATGTTTCATAAAGTTATAACCTATTCTGAATATAAGCATTCACTTTTGGTTAGCTTTAAGCAGATCAAGTATATAATGGAAAAGTGCAATCCAAATGCTTGCTGATCTTCCCTAAGTTTTCTGTCCTAGCAGAATTTTCTGATATAAATTGTATCATCAATGGTTGTAATGTAGCTATAACTCCCAGGTACAGGTGTCATGTCAGCTGCTCAGAGAACACTTGACCTGTGGATAAAAATGCTGGAAAAAAGTGAGTGCTGTATCTGTTAGTGCTCCTGCTGCTGTTACTGCTCCACTCAAATACAAGGATTAATAAACATTAGAAGGATTTCATAAAAAACTTTTCTTTTTTCATAAGAAACTTTTGAGAAATAGCAAGTTTTATCCCCATCTTGAACATTTTAGTGCCAGCAACACTGGGCACTCAGAGTGGTTGAGAAAGTAGTAATTCTGTAAGAACTAATCTCAGACAATAAGGTGCTAAAAATATCTGTGCTACATGATGCTGAATCAGCACATGACCATTGACAAATATACTGTTTAAAGAAGATCACAAGACCAGTGTGTTTGGAGAACTACTTCATTCTTAGAATTAGACTATGAAGCATTTTGTTTTTTCTCTAAGGGGTATGGGAGTTTATTTTTGGCAGTTCCCTGTCAATTTATGTAAAAGTTAATCAACCTACTGTGGTTCTCTCATAATCACCTACTTAGAGGTATTGCCATAGCCAAATAAATTGTCAACAGTTTTGACCTTCTCCAGTCTGTATCTTCTAATGGAGACAGCAGAGAAATGGCAAAAATCCTGTTAAGCTGCATGAGATAATGCTTTAAAAAATTCTTTAGATCATACTATGTAGTGTACATTATATTGTGAGGTAGTCCTACTTTTTGTTATATTTTAAACTGTTGTCCTGGTTCTGGCCAGGATAGAGTTAATTTTCACAAGGAGCCAGGACAGGTGAGCCAAGCTGGCCAGGGGGCTATTCCATACCATGTGACATCATGCTCACCATAAAAGGGGGCTAGTTGGGGAGGGGTGGGTTCCGTGTGGCTCCAGGACGGGCTGAGCATCCGGTGGGTCCTGGGATCGGTAAATTGCTTTCTGTTATCACCCACTGTGAACATCCCGTTATCAGTACTGTTGCTGTTGTTTGCCTCTCCCTTGCTGTCCCAGTAAACTGTCCTTATCCCAACCCACGAGGCTTTGCCGTTGTTTTTCCCATTCTCCTCCCCATCCCACCGGGGGAGGGGTGAGCGAGCGGTCACGTGGTGCTCAGCTGCCGGCTGGGGCTGAACCGGTCGGTCCTTTTTGGCACCCAATGTGGGGCATGAAGGGTTGTGATAAGGACAAGTCTGACCCACATGTGTTAAAACAAAGTTATTGTAAGCATTTATAATGTTATTTAAGCAGTCGCTGGTCACAATGTTGTTCTGTTTGGTCACATGGCTCTGGTATGTAAACCCATGTTTACTCTGTGTAATCCCTGCGGTGCTGTTTATCACCTCTGGGAGAGGGGTTTGTATTATTGTATTGCGTGATACCGACTTATGATAACATCGACAGTCATGAGTCTAAGCTGCTATTTGTATGTAGCATTTCTGTCATGTCCGTACCTCAGTCAACATCTCTCAGAATTGATTAATAATTGCACCCAATCTATGGGGAAGATGGGGGGGGATACCTTCTCGCACTCTTTCACCTCCCTTTTTCCCTTTTGGCTGGTTACAACAATTTTTGAGAATTTTGAATACCCTTGGAATGTTCAGGCCAATATATTCCTATTGCTAGGTCTCCAGAATGTGTTTCAAGTCCTGTTCAGGGTTACCAAAAATTGTTTTAAGAATACCGCCCAGGGATCTTCCCCGAGGCTGAATAGTCAGGGCTGGCATGGCATGTGGGAGAATATGGGTGGGTATCTAGAGACCTTCTCACCCCCAATGGTTTGGAGCTTCACTCCCGAACAACTGCAAGACCCTGACAAAGTGGTAGAATATTTGAAAGGAAAATGCTGTGGCTATTTCAAGGAGGCACAACTTACTGTGCTGTGCTGGGCCCTGGCCATGATCTACCAAACACTGCTTGACAGTAGACAGCACCATCTGGGGGGAGAGAGGGAGAACAGACCCACAGGCACTGCGGATACCCAAACCCCTGCAACAGGCACTGCAGCTACCCAAACCCCCACAACAGGCACTGTAGCCGAGCCAAAAGACCAACCTATACCAGTATCAGTCGCCCCTGTACACAAGAAGAAATACACAAGGAAATTGGTTCGCATAATGAGGGATCATGATGAACTGGGACCACCACGAGAACAGGAAGAAGAGCCCAAACCAGAAGTAATCACCCAATCCCTGTCCCTGAGTGAGCTGCGAGATATGAGAAAAGATTTCAGCTGCCTTCCAGGGGAGCACATTATTACCTGGCTGCCCTGATGCTGGGATAACAGGGGCAGTAGCCTGGAATTTGAGGGTAGGGAGGCCAAGCAGCTGGGATCTCTGTCTAGGGAAGGGGGCATTGACAAGGCAATTGGGAAAGAGGCACAGGCCCTCAGCCTCTGGAGGCGACTCCTGTCAAGTGTGAGGGAAAGGTATCCCTTCAGCAAAGATGTTGTATGTCAGCCAGGCAAGTGGACCACCATGGAGAGAGGTATTCAATACCTGAGGGAATCAGCTGTGCAGGAGATGGTTTATTATGACCCGGAAAACGCGCAGTTACGCACAGACCCCGATGAACTCCAATGTACCTGACCCATGTGGCGGAAGTTTGTACAGAGCGCACCATCATCGTACGCCAACTCACTGGTGGTAATAGACTGGAAAAGCGAAGAGGCACCAACAGTGGATGAAGTGGTTGGCCTACTCTGTCAATATGAAGAGAGTCTCTCTTCCTCCCCTGTCTCAGCTGTGGGGAAACTGTCCCGGGAGGTCCGGCAGCTCAAAGAGGATATGTCTTAGTCGTCACCTGCACAGACCAGTATTTCAGCTATTAGGAGTAAGTGTTCCTCTGCTCCAGAGAGGGGATATAGAGCATACACACCACGAGGTATCCTGTGGTTTTACCTGTGCGACCATGGAGAGGACATGAGGAAATGGGATGGAAAGCCTACCTCAACCCTACAGGCACGAGTACATGAGCTGCAAGGCAAGACAGTCATAAAAAGGGATTCTTCCAGGAAAAATGCTGCTCCAGTTTCCAGCGGGCAGCCCCCCAGATTGAATGAAAGGCCTGCTCACACTTATGATCCTCTTGAAGGGACTTCTAAGTCCTTTTTGCAAGAAGTCAGTAGTGAATATAATGAGCAGGATTAGAAGGGCCCTGCCTCCAGCCAGGTGGAGGAGAGGGACAATCGGGTTTATTGCACTATGTGGATCCGATGGCCTGGCACATCAGACCCACAGGAGTACAAGGCCCTAGTGGACACTGGCGCACAGTGTACTTAATGCCATCAAGCTATGAAGGGGCAGAACCCATCTCTATTTCTGGTGTGACAGAGGGATCCCGACAGTTAACTGTACTGGAGGTTGAAGCGAGTCTAAGTGGGAATGACTGGGAAAAACACCCCATTGTGACTGGGCCAGAGGCTCCGTGCATCCTGGGCATAGACTACCTCCAGAGAAGGTACTTCAAAGACCCAAAGGGGTACCGGTGGGCTTTTGGTATAGCTGCCTTGGAGTTGGAGGAAATTAAACAGCTGTCTACCTTGCCTGGTCTCTCAGAGGACCCTTCTGTTGTGGGGTTGCTGAGGGCTGAAGAACAACAGGTGCCAATCGCTACCACAACCATACGCCAGCAGCAATACCACACCAACCGAGACTCCCTGATTCCCATCCACAAGCTAATTCATCAACTGGAGGGTCAGGGAGTGATCAGCAGAACCTGCTCACCTTTTAACAGTCCCATATGGCCAGTGCAGAAGTCCAATGGAGAGTGGAGGCTGACAGTAGACTATTGTGGCCTGAATGAAGTCACGCCGCCCATGAATACTGCCGTGCCAGACATGCTAGAACTTTCACTTGGAGGGGCGTCCAGTATACCTAGAACCGACTGCCCCAGGGATGGAAAAACAGCCCCACCATTTGCCATGGACTGATCCAGACTGCGCTGGAACAGGGTGAAGCCCCAGAGCACCTGCAATGACATCATTGTATGGGGCAACTCAGCAGAGGAGGTTTCTGAGAAAGGGAAGAAAACAATCCAAATCCTGCTGAAAGCTGGCTTTGCCATAAAACGAAGTAAGGTCAAGGGGCCTGTGCAGGAGATTTAGTTTTTAGGAGTAAGATGGCTTGATGGATGTCATCAGATGCCAATGGATATTATCAACAAAATGGCAGCCATGTCTCCACTGACCAACAAAAAGGAAACACAGACTTTCTTAGGCGTTGTGGGTTTCTGGTGAATGCGCATTCCGAATTACAGTCTGATAGTAAGCCCTCTCTACCACGTAACCTGGAAGAAGAATGATTTCAAATGGGGCCCTGAACAACGACAAGCTTTTGAACAAATTAAACAAGAAATAGTTCATGCCGTAGCTCTTGGGCCGGTCCGGGCAGGACCAGATGTGAAAAATGTGTTCTATACCGCAGCTGGGGAGAATGGCCCTACCTGGAGTCTCTGGCAGAAAGCACCAGGGGACACTCAAGGTCGACCCCTGGGGTTTTGGAGTCAGGGATACGGAGGATCCAAGGCCTGCTACACTCCGACTGAAAAAGAGATATTGGCAGCATATGAAGGGGTTCAATCTGCTTCAGAAGTGATTGGTACTGAAGCACAGCTCCTCCTGGCATCCCGACTGTCGGTGCTGGGCTGGATGTTCAAAGAGAGGGCCCCCTCTACACACTGTGCAACTGATGCTATGTGGAGTAAGTGGGTTGCACTGATCACACAGTGGGCACAAATAAGAAACCCCAATCGCCCAGGAATTCTGGAAGTGATCACAGACTGGCCAGAAGGCAAAGATTTTGGAATGTCACCAGAGGAGGACGTGACACGCACTAAAGAGGCCTCACCGTATAATAAATTAACAGAAGATGAGAAGCCATATGCCCTGTTCACTGATGGGTCCTGTCGCATCGTGGGAAAGCATTGGAGGTGGAAAGCTGCTGTATGGAGTCCTACACGACGAGTCACAGAAGCTGCTGAAGGAGAAGGTGAACTGAGCCAGTTTGCAGAAGTGAAAGCCATCCAGCTGGCTTTAGATATTGCCAAAGAGGAAAAGTGGCTGATGCTCTACCTCTATACTGCCTCGTGGATGGTGGCAAATGCCCTGCGGGGGTGGTTATGGCAATGGAAGCAGAGCAACTGGCAGCGCAAAGGCAAACCCATCTGGGCTGCCCCATTGTGGCAAGATATTGCTGCCCGGCTAGAGAAGCTAGTTGTAAAGGTACGTCATGTAGATGCCCACATACCCAAGAGCTGGGCTACTGAGGAACATCAAAACAACCAGCAGGTGGATCAGGCTGCTAAGACTGAAGTGGCTCAGGTGGATTTGGACTGGCAACATAAGGGTGAATTGTTTATAGCTCCCTGGGCCCATGACACCTCAGGCCATCAAGGAAGAGATGTGACATATATATGGGCCCGTGATCAAGGGGTGGACTTTACCATGGATGCCATCTCACAGGTCATCCATCAATGTGAAACGTGCTGCAATCAAGCAAGCCAAGTGGGTAAAGCCTCTGTGGTATGGAGGATGATGGTTTAAATATAAATATGGGGAAGCATGGCAAATCGACTACATCACACTCCCACAAACCCACCAAGGCAAGTGCTGTGTACTTACAATGGTGGAAGCAATCACTGGATGGCTGGAAACATACCCCGTGCCACTGCCCGGAACACTATCCTGGGCCTTGCAAAGCAAGTCCTGTGGTGACATGGCACCCGAGAAAGAATTGAGTCAGACAATGGGACTTCCCAAACAAGCTCATAGACAGCTGGGCCAAAGAACATGGCATTGAGTGGGTGTACCACATCCCCTGTCATGCACCTGCCTCTGAGAAAATTGAAAGGTACAATGGACTGCTAAAGACTACACTGAGAGCAATGGGTGGTGGGACTCTCAAACACTGGGACACACATTTAGCAAAGGCCTCCTGGTTAGTTAACACGAGGGGATCTGCCAATCGAGCTGGCCCTGCCCAGTCAAAACTTCCACATCCTGTAGAAGGGGATAAAGTTCCCGTAGTGCGCATGAAAAATATGTTGGGGAAGACAGTTTGGGTTGTCCCTGCTTCAGGCAAAGGCAAGCCCAGCTGTGGGATTGCTTTTGCTCAAAGACCAGGGTGCACTTGGTGGGTGATGAAAAAGGATGGGGAAGTCCGATGTGTACCTCAAGGGGATTTGATTTTGGGTGAGAATAGCCAATAAATTAAATTGTATGATGTTAATAGCTATATACTGTATCCATGCTATGACCATAAGAATCACCCAAAACTAACGAAGGATGGACTTTAAAACTGAGCAAAGTGCCATGACAATGGAACTAGAACTGACTTCAGCAACTGCTGCCCAGGAGCTTCATTGAAAATCACATCTTCGACACACAGACTGTGAGCATGGACCATGCCAGATACACCAGCCATGAAACTCTGGATGCAGCGTGCAACAGTCCAGCAGCACGCACCATTGCTCCTGCCCTGAGAGACTGTAGTGACAGATGGAGCCCAAAGCCATGGACTAAATGAATTCGATGGACATTTTAGAGTGATGGCCCATAGAGAAAGGGAATGGTATCTGTGAATAATCTGGGCATGATGTAGATGGTATAGAATAAGGGGTGGATAATGTCCTGATTCTGGCTAGGATAGAATTAATTTTCACAAGGAGCCAGGACAGGCGAGCCAAGCTGGCCAGGGGGCTATTCCATACCATGTGACATCATGCTCACCATAAAAGGGGGCTAGTTGGGGAGGGGTGGGTTTGGCGTGGCTCCAGGGTGGTCTGAGTGTCCGGTGGGTCCTGGAATTGGTAAATTGCTTTCTGTTATTACCCATTGTGAATATCCCATTATCACTACTGTTGTTGTTGTTTGCCTCTCCCTTGCTGTCCCAGTAAACTGTCCTTATCCCAACCCACGAGGCTTTGTCTTTGTTTTTCCCATTCTCCTCCCCATCCCACCGAGGGAGGAGTGAGCAAGCGGCTGCTAGGGTTAAACAGCGACAACTGTAAAGCTGAAATTTAACTTAATGAAAATTTGATTCAAACAAAGATAACAGTGATACAAAACTTCAATCTGACATGATAATGAGTAATTTAAATAAAAGAGTGAGAGGGTGGTCTGGTAAGTTCATGGTTTTATAAAGATGGAAAGAACTGGACTGCTTGGTAAAAATATTAGAAACTAACCCATGTGCCCCTGCTACAAGAGGAGGATAGATTCCCTCAGTATTCCTCAAGAACCTGACTTGTGGATGAGGAGTCTGATTTAGCTGATTGCATTTCAGAATGAAGTCAATAAATAAGGCCAGTTTTATAATAAAAGATGTTATTTTTGTATCATAGGTATAGCATGGGCTTGTGGGATTTTAAAAACTACATATTTAATTTCCTTTTCAAGGAACTTTGAAACTATATTCTGAAAGCTTGGCATATCTCTGCCCATAGTCTGGAATGTTTGCTGTTGGAAAGTATGTTTTTCTGAGTTGGAAGAAGCAATAAGATATGAAAGCCAAGACATCCATTCCCTTCTGTACTTTTGCCATTAATTCAATAAACATCACCTGTCTGTCAAAGTGCTTCAGCTTTTATTTATAAAGCAATATTTTCCAGTATCAAACAAACAAAACTAAACTCAAACACCACCAAAATCTTACATTTAATGGAAAATTCATGGACAATACACCCACTTCTCTAAAAACAACTATCCAATTCATGCCTAAAACACTATATAGACAGACCATTAGACATCAAGAAACTTACTTTGTGAAAAAATTTCTAACATCCATCTCAGTAAGCTAAGGAAAGCTATTGTGCACCAAATGTTTTCAGTCAAGTAAGTGAACTGCATTTTTAAAATATCCACCAAAATACAATTACTTCAGGGTAAAACAAAAAACCCTCACTGACTGCCCATATTAGAACCCTATTTGTACAGAACGGAACCTCATGTGACCATGTTTGTAGGAAGTTGCTAGGAAATTGTAGTCTATGCTGAATTATTTGCAGTCTTCAAATTCCAAACATTATCTAACCATAAGAAACAGATTCTGCCTAGTGAGTCAAAATACCACTTTTTGGCTGAGGTTGGAGGTCCCTTCCAACGTCAACCATTCTACAATTCTAATATACCGAAGATTAATCTAGACTATGAGGAAATGTTAACCTTGCCAAAGACCATCCACAAATCCACCTCCTCCTCCTCCTTTTAGCAGTAACTTATCCATCAAGATGGATATCTTTGGATCCTGCACCTGTGATTTTACTTTATGTACTTACACCAGTGCATCATATTTGTAGCTGAAAAACAACCACTATTCAACACAATTAATTTGTGTTATCAATGGATAAAAACATCCACCTATTAGATTTGTCAGAAGACAAGTGCACTGTCTCCTAATTCTCTAGGAAATCCTAGAAAACTTCTTCCAAAGATAAAGGTGGGAGCTAAAAATCATAGGTGTATAATATATCAAAAATTATAAACATCAGTAGAAATATTGGTGGCATGCAACAGTATGCTCCCTTTCCTCCTTGTTAACATTTCCTTTTTGCACAAGCTGTAAATTATTTCTCATGTCTAACCCTTGGCCCAAGAAACATCCTCCTTTCAAATTGCACATTCAATACATGGGTACCAACTACTTTTACTTTCATCTATTTTAAAAATGATACTTCCCTAAACCCTGAGTGATTTTTTTTTTCTAGTTGTGTTGACTTTGAAGGCAGCTGTTCCTCTTTCAAAACTAGAGAACCTGCTGTACCTTCTGTAACAAAAAATAAAAAAAATTGTCTTCCCCACATTTTGCTGACTGTTGCAGATTTGATTGTAGAAGAGAATCAAGTATTGATGTTGTGAATTTTGCAGTCAGACACATTCTTGCTTGAATGCTATAGCAATCTCAATGAGGAAAGAAAGTATTTAGGCTATGATCTTTGTTCTTCTCAGGTTTGAAAGGTTCCCTTTTTCTCTTTTGCAAACTGGTATAGCAGCTCAATATATGAACTGAGGATTGTCATGTATCAGTGTAAACTTTAAGGATTCAGTGGTTCATGGTATGTTTTCTCTTGCTTTCTCATTCTCTAAGGTATACAACGAATGTAGAATATATTTTCTGCCTATGCTGCACAAGACAAGTCCCTATGTTATTTATGCAGTTCTGTTAAGAGCCTTACAGGAAGGCTAAGTTAATGTACAGATGCACCACATGGGTAAGATAGTTGTAGGTATTGCAAATGTATACTTTTTTTTTTTTTTTGGTCACAACAAAACACCACCACGAACAAGAATAGTTCAGTTGGAAAGGACCTACAATGATCATCTAGTCCAACTGCCTGACAACTTCAGGGACCAGAAGTCCAAATGCCTCTTCAACACTGACAGGCATGAAGCCTGTTGCAGTGTTTGACCACCCTCTTGGTAAATAAATGTTTCTTCATGTCCAGTCCAAACCTCTCCTGAGGGATGCAGCTTTGAACCATTCCCGCACATCCTGGCACTGGATACCAGGGAGAAGAAATCAGCACCTCCCTCTCCACTTCCCCTGCTCAGGAAGCTGTTAGAAAGCAATGACGTCTCCTTTTCACCAAACTAGACAAATCCAGTATCCTCGGCCACTTCTCAGAGGACATGCCTTCCAGCCCCTTCATAAACTTTGCTGCCCACCTCTGGATGCATTCAAGGACCTTAGCATCCTTTTTAAATTGTGAAGCCCAGAACTGCACACAATACTCAAGGTGAGGCTGCACCAACACTAAATACGGCAGGATAAGCACCTCTTTTGACC